>NW_009186234.1:415-26389 GCF_000690835.1 Fulmarus glacialis
GCCCAGTGACGGGAACAGAGGTGATGGGCACAAACTGACACACGGGAGGTTCTCTCTGAACATCAGGAAATGCTTTTTCACTCTGAGGGTGACTGAGCGCTAGCACAGGTTGCTTGGGGAGGTTGTGCAGGCTCCATCCTTGGAGATATTCAAAAGCCGTCTGAACTCGGTCCTGGGCAACTGGCTGTAGGTGGCCCTGCTTGAGCAGGGGGTTCGACAAGGTGACCTCCAGAGGTCTCACCTCAACCACTCTGTCATTCTGTACAGAATTTCTTTAGAGCAAATTATTTACTAGTAGGTTGTGATGTTTTAGTTAGTGCTGGATATTTATGCTTCGTTGCAATGAGGTACGCAGGCCTGAGTACCTTTCTGGCAGTGCTGTCCTAGGGCACGGGGTGTAGGCTGGCATGCTGAACCAGTCTCCCCTTGCCTTTCCCAGTTCACTGCGTAGACCCCTCTGTTCCAGTTACCATGGTTGAACGCAGCCTGTCTGAGTGGGTGCCTCTGATAGAGCCCTAGCAGTGGTGGGAGATCTTCCTCTTGACAGCTGGAACTTGCATCAACCCTAATGACGGAGAAAAGTGGAAGAGGAGTTGCAGGAAAAACAGCCCCTGGAAATGTGTATTTGGGCAATGGTGTTTGTGGTTTCTGCTGTCCCTGTCTGTCAGAGTTACAGAAGGGAGGATGAGGAGTGAGCGGTGACCTTGCTGCATGGGAAGGGAGAGTGGAGCAGAGAAATGAGAAGCTGCTGAACAAGCCCACGTGCTGCACTGCCAGGGCTCTGTCAGCCGGAGGGTAGGTACAGGAGTTTGGTCCAGCCGTCTGCTAGTTGCAGGCGGGCAGGTGAGGGAAAGGCCCTAAGCAGGGTATTTGCTAGAGTGATGGAAGTGTCCTGACCAGGGTCAGGAGCCCAGTGGCTCCCCAGGAGTGTGAAGTGTCTTTCAATCGCTACTCAGACTGGTTTTCCCTTCAGGGGCTTGCAGGCAGGATTGGGCGAATTGCTTACTATCTAAGCATTTAGAAGTTAAACTCCTGCAGGGATAGGATGTGGTGAGTGAAGAAATGGACCCTGAAAGATTTTGGGCGCCCTGTCCCAAAAAGCATGTCTCTTGGGCTGTGTGCTTCAGTTTGCCTTGAAGGGAAGGCATGTGCAGAGAATGTCTGAGGGTGTCGGGTATGGAGGGAATAAATGGTGGTGGTGGCAGCCTACTCGAAACAACTGGCTGGAGGATCTGTCCTGGAGTGCTGAGTCGTAGCACTGTGCATTGCTGCTTGGCAAAATTCTTCTCTCAGTCTTCCAGTATGGACGTGGCTCATTCCCTGTAGCTTTGGGAACATGTTATCTGGATATGTGTCTGACAGGTTTTCTGTGGCCACCTTGGTCTGCACCCTCTGAACCTCTTGGGGCAGCTGCCTCCATGCTTCTGTGACTTTTCCAAAGGAATGAGTGGCCAGTTGTTGTGGCCCCATACAGCCTATCTGCGGTGGCCCTTGTAACGTAAAGGTGGTCGTGGCCCTGGGGGAAGCCTGCAATCTCACCTCTGACAGTTGCACCAGGAAACGACTTCAGGATAACTCATGTTTAACTTTCTCTCTGTTCCCACCTTGGGTCTTGGTGCTTGTGTGAAGCTGCAGCATTCCTGGGGCATGCAGCCAGCCTGTTGTGTAGTGTCTGAGTCAACTGCTGTTTTCAGTATTGCTAACGTGAGCATTCAGATACTGTGAGTCAGGTTAAAACCCCACGACTTTAAAAATAGTACATTGTGGGTTATGTCCCTGTGTCCTCTGGTATAAAAGTCTTCAGGGCTTACATGTTTATAGTGTGTGGGGTTTTTTTTTAGCATGGGTAAAAAACTTTCAAGAAGTTGAATTTCATCATTTCAGAAAAAGACTGAAAGTTGAAAGGTCCAGATATATCTTTCTCATCAGTACAGAAGTCTTAGGACCCATGGCGGAGGTCAGACTTAACCTCCTTTTGCCATGTAATGGAGATTTGCATCACATTTACTGTGTCCAGAGGCTGTGCTCTACATGGCCATATATCCGATGAGGTGGAACTCCATTCCTCAGCATGATATGCAGAAGCTTCGAACGAGTTAATAACTGCAGTTGCTTTGTATTGAGATGGAAGAGACTAAGCATACCACATTCCTGAAGTGTTAGTTATTCTGCTATAAAATCTGCTTGTTTGGTACTGCCCATATCTTTCAGGCATCAGCATGGCAACAGTTTTGTTCAGAAAAGCTTCAGGTTTGTTCTGGAGCTGAACAGAATGGGAGTAGCTGAGAACTCTGGAAGGGGTCCTTGCTGCTGTGCTGCCTCTCCCCTCATCCCTCCAGGACTGAGCTGGAAGCTTCCCTAAACTTCAGAAGACCAGAAACTGTCTTCTATTTGGCTACCAACATTGGAGGCTTGGTGACAAGGAGGTCTCTTGGGTGCTTTAGAACTGCACGGCTCTCATAAAAGGGGTGAAAGATTGCTTCAGAACTGCATGGGCTTGCCAAGTCAGTGATTTGCGTATTCTCATGCCTGTTGTGTAGCGGGATAAGGTAAGGTGGTGTGTTAGTGCCTTTGTTTAGCTAATCAGGTGCTGGCGTGAGTGTGGTAAAGGGGGTTGTGGGGTACCAGCAGCACCTGTGGTGGGTGGGCTTGACCTCAGCATCAGAGAGTATTTTATTCTTGAACAACACTGGCAGCATTCTCTCCTTGAGCATGTGGTTTCAGGAAATTGAATTGTCTTGAGACTTTGCATGGAAAATGCTTAGCGTGCTCTCTGGCTTTCAGAATTTGAAAAAGAGTCAGGGCTACCTATCATGTGGTGTGCACGTGCCTCATTCTTCTGCTTTGGATAAAGATATGGAAGCTGTCTTCAAACAGCATGGATCGGAGAGGCTGTCTTTTGGGAGAAATGTGTGATACTTGGTCTAGAAATTATTTAATTTTTCTTCACCCAAAACTACTGCTTTCAATGAAATAATTCAGTATTCTTGACTACACCAAACTGCTCTAAGTACTAATGCAGTAGGGATGATAAATTTGGCTTCTGTGGAAATACTGGGAAGCATACTGGAGCCACTGCAGGAGTTTGGAAGGAGAGGTCAGGAGAAAAGAAGTCATGTGAAATCTGGTTAGTTTGTGAAAGGAATGGTGTGTGTGGTCCCTGAGATACAAGTGCTGGCTGCCTAACTCAGGTGGTCTCTACCAGTTCTGTGTCCCTAAGCTGTGTTTTGGCCTATCTTAGACTGTGTCTGAGGGTTACTTAGCTTGGATCAGACTACCCCAGTCTGCTTTTTCCTCACAAAAGATCAGTCTCTACCCTTGCCCTGCCTCATGTGATAAGGTTAGATTAAATGCCTGGTTCTTGATAGCAGCCACCTGCCTTGCAAGCCTGGACAGGAAAAGAGCTGCATTCTTCTCCTCGGATGGTTATTTTGGAAGACACAGTTCAGGGCTGTGGCTGGTGGAGCAGCACTGAGCAGGAGAGAACTTAGGGTGCTTTAAGCTTGTGTTCTACCATCTGTGTTTAAGATGAACCAAGAGCCATGTGTTTCTAGTTGTATCTGGTAGTTCAAAGATTCAAAGATCAATGACATGCCTTGGAAAGACCTTCGCTGTTGCACTCAAAACTGTATGGCTTCTTAGGTGAGTGAAGCTTATTGCTTCACCTTCTAAGTAATACTACTTCTCCAGCCAGTGCGTGGAGCTTCACTGGCTGGAGAAGTAATATTACTTGGTAGGTTTATGCTGAAGGAGAGGAAATAAACTCAGTGTGGATCCTGTTTCTGCATATGGGCCTATGTAGCTCTGGATGCTAGAGTCAGGTAATTGCTTGAGCAGTGGGTGAACTGCTTGAACTCTGGGCATTCATCAGTGAGCAGAACCAGAGGCAGCACTGCAGACGCAGTCTTACCAGTACCTGTATGCTGGCTGGGACACTGCTTCTCCACCGTGTTTCTCAGTTGCTGGTTGTGCTTCATCATGGAAGCACAGATGTGGACAGTAAGAGAGGTCAGGAGCATTAGACTGACTTGGGCCATGGCTCTATATGAGGGAGCAGAAATATGGCAGGCTGGCTGAGGAAACTAGAGCAAATGCACTTTTTGTTGCATCCTTACCAATGTGAGTTGTAGGAGGAAGGATATGGGGCAGGCTGACACCCAGCAGACCTGACGCGCTGGAGCACAGGCACTCCTGCATGCGCTGAGGATGGACCTAACTAGAAAGCTACTCAGTAGCAGGGCTACTCAGTCTACTCTGTGCAACGATTTGCCCTCAAGGATGCTGCATGCAGGTGTTTTGCCAGGCTGCTGATCTGAGCCCAGGGGTGCATTTGGAGGAGAAGACTGCCAGTGCTGCTGGGAAGCAAGGGTGCCACGTGTGGACTTGCTGTCAGCATGGAGCTGCATGTGCTCCATGAATGCGTATGCTGGCCTTGAAGTGCTTAGTCCTGTGGATAAGTCCATTGCTCCACACTGCAGGGTCCTTCGGGGGCCTGTCCCTGTGTAAGTTCTGCATCCAGTGGTCCTGTGTTTGAAGACCTGGCAGGGAGTAAAGGTGCCTGCTCTGAAGCTGTGCTGGCTGAGAGGAGGCTGTTTCGCCCCTCTCCTAGCCTGGCTTTCCCCATCAGAGCCTTTGCTTCTTTGCTAGCTTGTGCTTCAGGTCCTCAGGAGCGGCCCTGAGCACTGCTGCTGTAGAGTAGTTGCAATGCCATAGGAAAGGGGAAAGTTGCTTTCCTGTCTGCTAATCAGGGCTGTGCAGACAGGGATTGAGGAAGGATGGGTCTGCTCTGACTCAGGATGTTTTGGAAACAATGCCTATTTATAGGAGAGGGCAGGGGCCCCTTGCTGCCTGGAGCAGCAGGGCAGCAGCCTGGCTGTGTGGGAAGAGGGTCTCGCAGTGGGGTGCAGTAGCACTGCAGAACCCTGGGCAAGGGACTTGGGGAGAGCGGGGTAGGTGTGTTCGCCGTTTTGTGTGTTCTCTGTCATTCTCGAACTTGTTCTGCACTCTCCCTGCCCCTCCGTGACGGGATCAGCAGCCCTCTTCTGTTTGCTCGTCCCCTGCCTGCACCTTGCTACTGGCAGGAGTGGGGAGGGGTGCTGTGCCACGCTGGAGCTGGCACTGGAGCCGCAGTGCCACCTCCACAGTCGTAGCTTCACCTCGCTTCTTCGGAGATGTGCTGGGGGGTGGTCAGGAGCAGTGTGGCTACAAAAGCATTGAGGACAGGGCAGAATGCTGATGAGGGACAGAGGGCTGATGGTGGAGCAAATATTCCCAGTTCAGTTGCTTACCCAGATTGTCCAAGTTTAGCCCGTTGACTGCTGAGTGGGAGAGTTACTGGAAGCTGCCTGGGACAATGTGATAAGCAATGCCAGGCTGCAAGAACCCATGCTGTTCTCTCTGGAGACAAGCAGCAGTGAGCTTCTTGCTACAGTGAGCAATGGTGCTTTGGTAGAGAGTGTGAAAGTGCAGGAGAGAGCCGAGGCTTGGTGCCATGTGTGCCCAAGCCGTCACTGAATTGCTTGGGGAGCCCTGGGCTGTCCTACATCAGTGAGCTTTCTCACTAACTATACCGAGTAGGTCTGCCAAGGCCAGTGCTTTTCTTTTAATTGCACTGCAAATGCCTCTGCCAAGCAGATCAGCAATGCCAGGGATAGATCCGGTAGCGCTGGAGCCCTGGAATTTGAGGTGCGGTATCAACAGTGGGAAGGATGCAGGCCTCTGCTGCGGTAGGGGCTCTCCACACCCAGCCTGGTGCATGGGGCATGAACCCTTGTCAGGCAGGTTTAAGGTCCTCTGTCTTCCAGCTTGGTTTGCTTCCCATCCTTCGTTCTGCAAATCTTACAGGCTCTGGTGAGTCAATGAAGACTGGGTGTCATAATAGCAGCTTTGGAGGACACGTACCCGGTTTTTGGCAGTGAGAGCTGGCTGGATCTGTCAGGTGAAGCCTGAGTACAGGCTTTGTTTGACTATGGCCTGTGTTCCCACCTGGAGCAAGCCCGACTTGCTTTCTGCAGAGGTCCTCTGTTTTTGCTGCATGTGTGGAATGAGGACTGCTTGCTGCTCTTGTTCTGCCTTTTGCAGGGAGACTTCTTAGTGCCAGGGGAATGTTACTGAAGGCAGCGTGGCCAGGCTTGCTGCATGGTGACCTGGCCTGAGCCCGAGATTTGCTGAGCGCTTGTCTCCTAATACAAATGGAGAACATTAAATAGACCTGGAGGGTTGGAACTTCTGAAATGGGGTAACTGGCTGGAGAAAGGAAGGAATGGAGCATATTAGAGCCTATGGGCTGCTGTCTTCTGTCCAAGATGAGTTTTCAACTGTTCTGGCATATCCGAGAATGTTGGGGATGCCGAAGGGCTCCGAAGCTGGGGACTCCACATACGGAATGTCTGTACTGAGGTCATACTGGACCTATAGGTGCTGGGTCTATACAGTCACCCAGGTTCTCCCTGGCAGCTTCACCTGCCTTTCTTGCTGCAGGACTATCTGGAGGACTGTTTGCCGTATCCTCTGGATTATACGTTGGGGTAGTCTCAAACAGCATAGCTCCTGTTTGCGCAGGCTCTGCTTGGGTAGGAGAAGTCATAGTGTTTCTTTAGCATTCTTTCTCCTCTGCTGATCTAAACACAGGGCTATTTTCCTCTTGAGCATGAGAACTCACCAGTTTCCTGCCTTTTGGCCTCTGTTGTATGCCCTTTAAAACTTCCCCTGGCTGCAAGCCACAGACTGGGCACCACTGCCCTCCAGTCTCTCTGATGGCAAATTTAGGTCAGGTGTTGACAAGCAAAACATCAGACAGGTTTTTACTTGTGTTGTGCAGCAGGAGAGCACTTCTGGGAGGAGGAGTGCAGTTGGGCTCTTCTCCAGTCATCAAAACTGTCCTCGTCCTCCTGTGTGAAGCAGCAGCCGTCTGCTGCTGCTGACTCTCTGGAGAAGTAGATCTGGCTCCCTTTCTCTAGAGCTGGCCTGGAATCTTGTATCTTGCTGTGTCTGTGCTGTGTTGAGAGCTCTGGTAGAGACGTTGTGCTGCAGTGGTTTGGCTATGTGCTGCCTGAGGTGTTCTGGGCAGTACAAAGCATCAGGAGAAACTGAGCACTCCTGCCTGGCCTGCATTGGTACAAGTGAGCAGCAGAGGGGCTGGCTGAGAGCTCTGCTGCAGACGGGCCATGCTGCTGTATTCCTGTGCCATTAAATAACTTCCTTGAGTTTGAACCCTTGAGATCCCTGGCTGTGTTTTGTTCCTGTTGTGGTGTTTTGTTTGTTTTTTAAGCCAATGAGACCTCTACTTCCTTTTGTTAGTCCTCCCAGATGTGTGTTACAGAAACAGGCTTTGTGGGGAGCATGCTCTGGAAGCCAATCTTGAGCATGTGATTTGGGGAGGAATGTTCTTCAGCAATTGCCAGAGAGCAGCTGGGAGTTCCTGGTGGTGTGTATGGCTGCAATGCAGCTGATGGTTCTTTTCTTCTTTTTGTCCACAGGTCGTGCTAGCAAGCAGTCCTTGCAGAGCTGACACCTGGGGGCTCTTGGACACCAGTGGGTGCTTTGGAGTCTCATGCCAGCTTCGTGTGTTCAGGACACGGGTGGACCTGGACAAGGATGGAGATGAGGTGTTTGTAAGCGCATTGGCACTTGCCATGCACCCAACAGGGTCAGTGGACAGTAGCTTCTCCCGCTCTGCTGTACAGACCCTCTCCCGGAGCCACTGCCGCAACATCAAACAGAAGATCTCCCAGTGGGAGGGGAGGACACGAGGGTGCTCCAGCAAGGAGAAACAGCAGCTGAAGGACTTCGGAGTAAAGTATGATCCCAGCTGCAATGCTCTACCCAAAGTGAAGCCAGAATATACAGCGAACGGCAGAAAAACTGGGTCCAAAGATCCAAAGAGCCTGGGTTTGGACTTCAGGGAAGATGCATGGAGCTGCTTGCAGACTGATGACTGTGGTGACCTCAAGCCCTGTGCATGCAGCCTAGCTTCCCAAGCCAAGGAGAAAGCAGAGTGGCAAGCAGGCTTCCTGGACCCAGGGGCGACACTGCCCCCAGGGAACTTCTATACCTCACAAGCTCTGTGGAGGAGAGTAGATACCCTTCTGCCTGGCAAAGCCCCACCAGTTCCCTTGGATCTTCAGAGAAAGCGAGGGAGCTGTGGCTCCACGGAAAGAGAACTTAAAATCAAAGGAGTGGGCTCTCTCTGCAGGGCAGAGAGGAGCTTGAAAAACATTTACTCTGAGGCTGAGGGGCAAGAGGAGGAGCCAGCTGCTGTCCCACCACCCAAGCCCCGTAGGACTTTCTGCTATCTTGCAGAAAAGGGTGCTAGTAGCTGTAGCGATGCCAGGCCTACCAGGGAAGTTCCCCTGCAAAAGCAGCATGGAGGAGACTTGGTGTCATCCTCCCACAATCCTGAGAAGAGAATAGCCAGCAGGAGGATCAGAGGGAGAACCCAGAGGTACATCGATTAATCTTTCATGTGTGAAACATGTTTCCTTAAATCAGTTTCTAGATGGGTTTAAACTGCTTTCTTGCCATGGTATCTTTGTGGAGGTGCTAGTACTGATGATGCCTCTGTTGACAGGGAGAGGATATTTCTGGATGAAAGT
Source organism: Fulmarus glacialis (assembly GCF_000690835.1). Lineage (NCBI taxonomy): Eukaryota > Metazoa > Chordata > Aves > Procellariiformes > Procellariidae > Fulmarus > Fulmarus glacialis. The sequence goes on from NW_009186234.1 coordinate 9,010, forward strand.
ATCCCCTTTCCAGCATTGCTTATGCACTGCTTTTGCTGCTGATAATCTTGCAAAGAAAACTAAAAGCTCCAAACAGATGTCAGTTCCATGCCTTAAAACAGAGTTGAGTGACAACATGCTGGCCCCAGGGAGAGTGCTGCCTGCTTCTTGCCCTGAGCTTGTCCTCAGCTGCAATTTGTGGATTACAGAATAGCTTTCTCCTGGGGCAGTATGGCCACTAAATGTTCTGGCTTTCCTGTGAGTGAAAGATTCTCTCGTTGCTTAAAGTTAGAGGCTGTCAGCTGTGGGTACCTCTGTAGCAGTAGGTTTGGCTATTCTTCCCTCTTTCCCGTATGTAGGTCCCTATTGCAGAGTAAAAAACCTCTGAGCTAGCTTGATGCTAGTTCTGCTTACAGATAAGCTGCCTAGGGCAGCTGTGCTAGAGAGTAGTGTGAACATTATATTATAGGTGGAGGTGTGGCTAGGACTCCTGAAACCTTCTTTCACTGTGGCAAAGCGTGCAGCAACAAACCAAATTTTACGATTATGGGCTAAATCCCTGCCAGCTCCTTTGTGACCTCTGTGCCATAATTTTGAAATGGAGGCCAAGTCTATGAAAATGCAAACTCGCAAATGCTATAACACCCTTAACTTGAGCAGTAAGAGAGGTCCAGTAGAAAGCAGTGCCCTAATTCTGAGTACTGCTGCAAGTGCTTAGTCTGCAAAACGTGTTTTGGATTCTTGCCTCTGTGACAGGATGGGACTCGCCATACCTGCTTGGAGTGTGCTTGGCCATGGAGCCTCCAACTTCATTTTTAGTTTAAAAACTCCCAGAGTAAGTGAGTAAGACTCGCTTAGTGTGCTGATTTTGGCTGAGCTAGAGTTAATTTTCTTCATAGTAGCTTGTATGGTGCTATGTTTTGGATTTGTGATGAATATAGTGTTGACAACACACCAGTGTTTTAGTTACTGCTGAGCAGTGCTTACACAGTCAAGGCCTTTTCTGCTCCTCACCCCACCCCACCAGCGAGCAGGCTGGGGGGGGGCAAGGAGTTGGGAGGGGACACAGCTGGGACAGCTGACCCCGACTGACCAAAGGGATATTCCACACCATATGATGTCATGCTCAGCAATAAAAATTGGGAGAAGAAGGAGGAAGGGGGGGATGTTTGGAGTGATGGCGTTTGTCTTTCCAAGTCACCGTTACGTGTGATGGAGCCCTGCTTTCCTAGAGATGGCTGAACACCTGCCTGCCGATGGGAAGGAGTGAATGAATTCCTTATTTTGCTTTGCTTGTGTGCGCAGCTTTTGCTTTACCTATTAAACTGTCTTTATCTTGACCCATGTGTTTTCTCACTTTTACCGTTCTGATTCTCTCCTCCATCCCACTGGGCGGGAGCGAGCAGCTGTGTGGGGCTGAGCTGCCAGCTGGGGTTAAACCTCAACACTTGGAAATCAGAGAGTCCAGAGTGGAGCATCCATGTGCTTGATGGCCCCAAGGAGGACCATACTCTGTGTGGACTGGAGACAGCAACTCACTGGTACATGCAGGTGCCTTTAGAAGAAGTTACACTGGTTTTCCTCTAGGAAATCTTTTGAGTTTGAGGACATCCAGGGCTTCCGCAACCGGATGGCAACCACCAGTTCCCACAGACTTCGAGAAGAGACAAATGGCACTACAGGATCCAGGCTCGTCTACACACAGTCAGAAGACAACATCTACGAGGACATTATCTGTATGTTCCTGTGCTTCTGGGGGATGCACTCACTTTAATTAAGGGTAGCAGATTTTCTGGGGAGGGAGGATTGAAGATGAGAATGCATTGAGGCCCTTTCCAACTCTGTGACTTTTAAGGTCTTCCCCATGTGGGGTTCTTTGTTGATGTTAGTAACTATCTGCATGTGAACAGCCTGAATTCAGATATCATAGAAGGTCGCTAGAATTGGCTTGTGCTAAACTGTTTTCTTTCTTAGCTCTTCAGATGCTTTGCTCGAGTGCTGCACAAAGATCAGTGTGAACACTGACAAAATTAGCTGCTTTGCAATAGAGCTGCTTTCTCTGCAATGGTAGAAGTGTTTTGTTTTGCTGAGTCCGTGTACAGTTTGCCATGTTGATGGTAGTGGGTTAGAAAGATATCTTTGAGTGGTGGGAACCTAATCCATCTTAGAACAGGTCTCTCAGAGATCCTGTTAAAGCTTGGCAGACAACTGCACACTCTCCCTGCTTACATCCCTTGGAAGAATGCAGGACGTTATCTCCTTTCATAAATGCCCTGTCCAATGCTTCTTCCAGGTCCTGCAAAAGAGAACCCCTACGAAGATATCAGAGCGCTGCCCTTACCCCTGTGGAAGGTCCCATCTGTCTGGAAGCTGCCACCCCCCCGGAGCACCAGTAGGGCTCCCAAGGTAGGGTGAGGGGATTAAATTGTCACGTGTTTACATGCCCTATTTTGGGCTCCCCCCGGCCCCACATTCCCCACTGGTACGTCATTGGTTTTCCTTATTTTTATTGTTTGTTATTAATGTAAATAATAATGAACAGCCATGACAGTGGCAGTTGATTAAGCTGCTAAAGAGCAAAAGAATAGGAACAAGAGAGTGTTGATGAGATGCTTGAGTATGTGGGGTGGGGGTGGGATGGAGAGCTTGGTAGAGCAGGAGGCTGCAGGAAGTTTATGATTTGTAATCTGACTCCTTTGACTCTGAGCTTGGACAAAAGCTTAATCCCATGCCTAACCATCTCTTCTGATTCTGTTTTCTAGCCTCCCCCAAAACCTCCCTTCCTCAGTCGCAAAACTCTTGAGCTAAAGCCCTCCCAGACAAGTTTCCAAGGGAAAATGGTGAAGGATGCAACCCTGCCTGTCACACTGACAGAGTGGAAGCTGTTCCGAGCAGTAGAGGCTGCTAGCAGGAGAAAGAACTTGCCCTGGGTGAGATTTAAGCATGAAACATTACTTCTTGCATGGCATTTCAAACTGTTGCTGCTTTGTCTAGCACCTTCTAAGTGCTTTGTAAGTGGTCATGGAGCTGTGTGTCTGGCAGGTGGTTAGCACTGCTGTATGTGTGGACAAGTGACCCTGCTTGAACCATTTCCCCTCCAAGTAGCAGGGCAGGTGTTTGGGGATCAAAAAACAGAGTGCTAGTTCAAGCTGGGGCGGTGGTTTTGTTGGCCAAGAATCTGCAAACGGAGTACTAGGTGTTGACCTGGAGATCAGTGCTGTGTGTGAATACTAGCTTTTCCTTGTGCTTTGTCATTTAAGCCTTGCTGCCAATGCTTCCATGAAGTGTAATGATGCTGGTCTTGTGCTGAATGCAGTGCCGAAATGCAAGGAAGCTCTCTGTGAGCTGAAGGGCCAGCTCTGTACAATTGTGTGTACGTGTCCCTTGCTCCTGGTGACTTCTCAGACTGACTCTTACATTCTCGCTGCAGGCACTGAGTTATTAGATAGCTGTGGGGCTGCTGTGGGGAGCCGGCTGGGCCCTTGGTTACTTGGCTTGTTGGCTTGGAGTTCTTGATTTGCCATCAGGAATGTACCCTTGCAGCTGTTCCGTAGTCTAAAGGTGAAGAGCAATTTTTCAGGATAAGCACATTTCATAAAACCTTCATACGGTTCTTCCCTCTGCTGCCTTTCTGGCCGCTCCTTCCTGCCTGTGTGCAAAGGCAGATATGCTTCTGAGGCCAGAGTAGCGAGAAAGGCTTTTAATCCACCTTCACAATAGAGGACTCCGTTGTAATTCTCATTTCATGCGTTGGGAATCTTTCTAGATACTAGTGTTGGTTACCAGCTCATGTCTCCAGTGATAAAGTGCAGCATGTGCTCTAGAAGGACAGCTGAAGCTACCACTGTAGTGGCACTTTGTGTATGGGACTCAAATTCCAGTTGTGGTAGTGGCAACAACTTACTTTTGCCATGGTAAAATCATTTAACTTCTGCAGACCTTTATTTCTTGTGAAAATTGGGTGTATTTGCTCAAATTGCAGAAGACTGTGAGGTAGGGCTGGACAGCTGCAAAATACTTTTCAAACATTAAGTACTTTATAGTAACAAGCAACTTCTGTATGTGTTTTTAAACAAATTGTAGGCCTGGAAAATCAGGAAGAAGATGGCAAGGTTATAAAAATGCTGTGATGGAGAGTATCTTTCATTTGGAGGGGGAAAATAAAATATTCTCCAAAAGCAAACCTATTCCAAAAATCTGGTAACAATTTACATGCAGGAAGCACACTTCACTCTTTTTGCTTACAAGGAATTGAGCCAAGATTGCTCGAGAGATTGAGAAAAGGATTGGAGTCTAAAAAGAAAAAACGTACTTACTGCTTAAGAAACACATGGCTGCCTTAAACGCACCCAATATCTTTCACTGGTGACTCAACTGCACAAAAATCAGAACAGAAATGGAAATCGTCTAGGTAAGGATGGTAGAAGGGAAAGAAGGCAGATTTTGCAGGAAAGCACTGCTTTCTGCAGTGGGCTGTTTTCTTCCTTGCAGCCCCATCGTGCTAGGAGAACTGGCTAACGTGGAAAATGGGGAGAAATAGATCTGAAAAGAAGAGCCTAAGCCTAGTTTGCTGAGCTGGGGATAAAGGCTGAAAAACAGGTTCTCTTGCTGAATATCTTCCTTTTTATGCAGTATTTGTGGTGACAAATGGCTGGGCCCCACCCTCCTACATTCAGTGGGAGCGTTTAATGAATTCTGAACTTGAGACAAGAATGAACTTGACCTGCTCACTGCATTTAGTGTAAATCCTTCTTCACAATGAAGTGATAGCCATCTGTGACATGCAGAATCAAGGAGCTACTGCAGCATTGTATACCTGGAAGCTGGGAGGAGTGAGTCCAGAGAGGCCTGTGACAGGAGTAACAGAGAGCGTTAGGGCTTTTGTTTTAAGGCTGTTGTGACCAGTGAAAGGAAGGTTAACAGCATCGACTTGGGAGTGTCTAAATGCTGACCATTCTTTCATGTCTGCATTGGGCTATGTTTTTTCCAAATTTTTTCTTCCAGTGGACCAGGTCTGTGGTGTCCATGCAGCATAGACCCATTATTCTGTCCCACAGTCTTTCTTCACCTATGCAAAATAAAAGTACATAATCCTTTCATTTTAGTAAACTGTGCTTAAAGCAGCCTTGTTCTGTGCCTGACATGGTGCTTTGGAGAACTTTAGCTGTCTGACATCAAATTACAGCAGCAAATTTAAAAAACAAAACAAACAAAAACAAACCCCAAGCTATATTGAGAGAGCTCTGCTTTTTCTAGGCTTGGAAAGAATTGGGATGCTTGAGAGCATGTGGAGTTCAGAGTTCTTTGTGGTGGAGGGTTTATAAGATATTCTTGCAAGTGCCTTTGCAGTTGGCCTCTCTAATAGAAAATGGAGATGTGATGCCAGACAGTTTGCCGCTTCTGCTATCTGTTTGGTAAGCAAAGTATGATAACTTCCGGAATGCTTGTACAGTTTGCTGTCAGCTTTGAGCTGTGCTAACAGTAATCTCTCTTTTGTATTAGAATTTCTGTGCTTGTTCATTATCCAGTGAGCTGTGCTAAAAGTACTCTAGCAGCAGTCTCTGAGCCAGGGTCCCTGGCACAACTTGGGCAGCCTTTCCCAAGTGTTGTGGTGCTAGATGATAGCTGTTGGGCTGCAATCCTGATGGCACCTGGACCCTTTTCTGGACCCTCACATTAACCTCTGCTTCTGCTTTTGATTTCAGCTGGTACTAAAAATACAGGAGATCTTTGATTCTAAGCGTGGAAAGAAGAGGGTGAAGTTGCTCAGTCCTGCTGGGAGAGAAGCGCCTCCAGTGAAAGGTACAGAGGTCTCCAGCACCATTCTCTTTGCTATGAACCTCTTGAGCGGCACAGTTCCTGTACATCCTGAGATACTGGTAGCAGGCCAGGCACCACTGCCTCCTGCAGCTCATGCTGGGCTAACTCGACAGTGCTAAAACTCCATGTCTTGCTGTCCTGGTTTCGGCTGGGATAGGGTTAAATTTCTTCCTAGTGCTGTGTTTTGGATTTAGTATGAGGAGAATGTTGATAACACACTGATGTTTTCAGTTGTTGCTAAGTACCCTCCTAGTCCAAGGACAGCTCCCATGCCTACTGACTGAGCTAGGTACACGAGATGGGAGGGAACATAATCAGGACAGCCAGCCCAGCTGGCCAATGGGGTATTCCATACCATGTGACGTCATGCTCAGTATATGAATGGTAGGCGTGATCCAGGAAGTACCGATCGCTACCTGGTTATCGGTCAGCGCGGGTGGGGAGCAATTGCATTGTGCATCACTCATTTTGTATATTCTATCATCATTATTATTCTCCCTTTTCTGTTTTATTAAACTGTCTTTGTCTCAACTCACGAGTTTTTCTCACTCTTACCCTTCCGATTCTCTCCCTGTCCCACTGGGGGAGGGGGGGGAGTGAGTGAGCGGCTGCGTGGTATTTGGCTGCCTGCCAGGTTAAACCACAACACTTGCAACTGGAATTGTTGAGCTTTCAGCACGGCTAGGATTGGGAACACTTGCCTAACCCAAGTTTAACACTGTCACAGATCTGAGCCTGAAGAGCTGGGCTACTGGTTAAAAGTGCTTTTTCAAAAAAGCAGAACAAACCTGAAAATTCCCCACAAAACCACTTGGCACGAGAACTACCTCTGACTACTCCACTCATCACTTTTGTGCCTCTAAAGTGATATTCTTGTGTTCTTCTGATTTTGTAGCCATGGTATGGTCTTTATTTATAGTATATTCTGTTCAGCGACTCTGTTAACTTTTATAGCAGCATCAAATAACCACCTGGTTTCTGTTCTTTGCCTGTGTTCAGCTGACCTACAGGTGGTTTACTGGAAACAGTGACGGTATCAACTCCGCTTTTTGAAATTTACTGTTGTAGCACATTTGCCAGTACTAGCTGTTCTTTGCTGATGGTTTGAGCAGGATAGGTTGGTCTGATGAGTCTGAAGTTCTCTCTCTTTCCCAACTTTGGGTGTTGCCCATCTTCCTTCTGCATGGCTAATAAGTGAAAACTATGTGTGTTTCAGGTGAAACCAGTGGGAATGAAAGTGATACGGAAAATCAGCCAAAAAGTGAGTGAATCACAGGGATTGGTCCTGTCCCCATAGCACTACACATCTGGCTAAGGCTCTAGTGGGATAAGCCAGTAGTTGTGACTTCTGGCGAGACAGAGGAAAGGAACATCTAAGAGGCAGCATGGCCAAGGCTGGGAGCTGTTGCTGTGACAAATCAACCTCTCTTTCTGCCACTTCTCCTGAGCCCTTGAGGTTTAATGCCATTAATCTGCCAGTCTCTAGAAGTAGATTCATTTTTGGGTTGGTAGAGGCACACTTAACTAAAATATGTCTTGCAGGAGACTGTTCCTGGATCACCTTTGCTGCTAACACTTGAGGTTATTTTCCCCCTACTTTCTTCCCTTGGTTCTGTTTTATATGTATAATGTTGTGAAATGCCCTTTCCTCTGGGGAGAAATCACTTGGTTATTTGTCTGGATCCACAGTCCTGAGTTTGATCATAGGCCCAAACTACAGACTTGAAATACCTACTTGGTTTTAGCTGGTGTGGGAAGGACCAAAGAGGTCTCAGTTGCTATGCTGATAAGGTTTGAATGCAAAATGGTAATGGTTGGCCAGCAGCCCTGATGAGTGACTCTGTCATGTCTCTAAGCAAGCATCTAGCGAAAAGGACCAAGGGAGTTGTTTTAGACATTTCATTTACTTGGAGGGAAGCATACAGAAGGCCTTAACTTGGAAGGTGTAGTGAAGTTCCACTTTTTTATATTAAGGAGAGTAATGGAGAGTGAAGAGTCTCTGCAGAAATACAGCGATTGAGTCACTGCCTGATTTAAGAGTTGTTTCCAAAGTGTTAAGAATGTGTCATGGTACCTGGGCCACAGGAATTTCTTACATCAGAGGCTGTGCCTGTGCTTGTGAGTTTGTGCTGCCTGTCAAGATGTCCCAGCCTGGAGGTTTCTTGGCCAGGAAACTGGCTCTGCGTCTCTTGACTGCTGCTTTACAGAGTAGCTGCCTGAGGCCTGGCAATTACTGAACTGGTGGAGCCGGGTTTCTTCTCACAGCTGGGCTTCCCTCATCGTTACCACAGCGTCTTGCTCTGAGATATGTGGAAAGAATGTCAGGACAGCAGGAGAATGCTAGCTATTGGTCAAGAGGGATTTGCAGAGCTGCTGCAAGGCCAGTGCTCCCCTATCTGGAATAGCTCTGTGCTTGAGGAGCTGACACAGGAGTCCAAGTCCCATAGAGCGCAGCAGTGATGTTAGGCAAATGCACCCATCTCTTTTCCCCCTTCTAAAGGTGGTGACGAGTCCTCTTCTATGACCTGTAGGTGTGTGGCAGTGATAGCCACAGGCTGGTTTTGGATTTGTTCCTTTCTTCAGGTCGACACAGGTGCCTGCTGCAGGTGCAGTCAGCCTCCAAGAGGAACCCACGCTACCAGACTTTGGAGAGGGATTTGATAGAGCTTCAGGAGCAGTGGCTATTTGAGCTGTTTGTGGTGGTGTCGCTGCACAAGAAGGCATCTGAGGTGACGTACACACCACAGATCGTACAGCAGTTTCCCAGCAAGGTAGGAGCTACATGGAAACCTGCCCGCAAAGCACACTCAGCAGCTGTTTATTTCCTCTCGCAGTGTGTATCCTTCCTAAACTCTATACTACTAAAGCTGGCCCACTGGTTAGTATACAGGCTTGGAATACGAAGCACCTTGCTCTGTTACAGACCTAACATATAGTGTGGGGCAGTTGTTGAGTATCTTTCTTGATACTGAGTTTACTGTCTTCTTTTGGAACTAGGAAGGCTCCTACTCTAAAATTGCTTGGAAATATCAATACAGCCATACTGTATTGTGATACACTGATAAGGCAGCCTGCAGGAGAGGAAAGGGAGTGCAGTGCTCTGTTCCCAAAGCTGGCACAAACCTCATCCTGGCAGTCTGTGATTTATAAACAAGGAGTGAAGCAATTTGACTGATGGTGCACAGGAACTAGAATCCCAGGGCTTTTAAGCTTATTTATACTGTTCTGGGGGAAAAAAAATTAAAATGGCAAAGCCATGTGTACTAGCTCCTAAAAAGCAGAAGAGCACTGTGGAAGTTAAAGTACTGTATCTAGAACAAGCCATTTGAAATAAGCTTTCTTTCTGTCTGTTCAGCCCAAATGGATGACAAGATCAGTGTGTGACTCCAAATTATGACTCGGTATACACAGTAGTTACTGTGAAGCTAAAAGGATGGAGCCTTGATGCTTGCTTCTGCGGTTCCAGATTGAAATGAATATTCAGTTGTCACCATCTAGGCTTGCACCTGCTGCCTTCCACTAAAAAAACAGAACAAAACTAGTAATTCTAGCTGTGCTATCAGGAGTAAGCCAGAGATTATTAAGGAATCTGCATGTCATCCAAATAGAGAAGGAGATGTCAGATTCATTAAGGGAGGTTATGTGGGACTCCAGCAGAACCCATGGTGTCCAGCTGCATAAGGGATTTGTGTGCAAATAATTCTAGTGTCTTAAATGTGTAAACGTTTTGGATTCACAAAATGAATAAGGGACTACAGCCAGAAAGACTGCACAGTCTTAATTTAGTGGGTAAAACTGAACATACATAAATAATCTGCTAGAAGTGCAAACTTTAGGGTATTAGGAGGAAGAAGGGAATGTAACCAGATTTATCTTTTCCCTGGTGCAAACTCTCCTCTGTTCATTGCCTTAGGGAAGGGCAGTGCATTGTTCTTTTCCTGCTGCCCTAGCAGACAATCAGACCCAACTGTACCATGTGGCTCTTTACTGGCTTTTTAAAATGCACTAACAAAACATATTATTTTCTCAGCATTTATTTATCCTCTGCTCAAAGTAAAGTGTTTTGGTGAGTAACTTTATATGGGACAGTCTATCATGTTAAGATTTTGCAGGAAACACTGCCCAGTAATTATGGAGGTGTTCTGGTTACAGATTTGTCTCTGTTCTAAAAATAGCCTTGCTTCCAAGTAATCTGCTTGTCACCCTCTTCTTTGGGCTGCATGCCCAAGGACATCAAAGCTTTTGTACAACTGTTACTCTGTGAAAATGCTGTACTGTTTTCCTAACTGCTCCTTCATGCTGTCACAGCTTGGGACACTGGAATGGCCTAGATGCGTTGACTGAGAGTACAGTGTCTAAAATCAGCTTTATGCAATAAACTTTCCTCTTCTCAGGGGCATTTCCTACTTAAGTGTGATCTCTCTTATTTGAAAACCTTCCTTTTGCCCCTTCTTGGCAGTTTTGAGCATGGAAATTGTCCTGTAGTCTTTGAGAGATTTGACTTGAGCCCACACGTGGTAACTGGAACATGTGATTCAGATACACTGTTTTTGCAATTGAATGATGAGTGATCTGCATATCACAAGCTGAACACATTCCTGTTCTCTTAGTGTCTTCAAATCTCCTAGGAATAGAACCAAGGCAAGCTGACACAACCGTCATTTGGGGGGTCAGTTCTAGCTTCATTCCCCAATAAACTTGACCATGCTTCCAAATCCTTACTCAGTTCTTACCAAGACCAGCTGGCTAATTTTACAAAGGTCCAATCAAAACTGGGAATCTGTTATAGTCAGAATATGTTCTCCTATGCTTGTGCATTAGCTATCTGATGGTTCAGCATTTGGAAGTGTCAGGAAGATACTGTCTTCTATTGTTTTAAATGCTGCAGCTGTGCACCACACTTCAGTGACTTCAAATGCATGTGTTACCCCTCCAGCCTGAACATCCCTTCAGACAGTCAAAGGATACTGAGGAGAGGCTAAAGGTCATTCCCAAATTCTGCTTTCCAGATCCCAAAGACTGGTTTCCTGCATCAGACCTTAAAAGGTAAAGCCTTGTTTTTGAATACTCATGCCTGAAACAGGCAATGCTGAAAGCTTAGGTATCTGCCAGTTTCCTGGACCAGAGGAACTGCAGCCAGAGCAAGGCTTTTCCTTGGGAAAGGCTGAATCCCTAACCCCTGTGATGGGGAAGATGAGATATGGAGGTGGACTCAGAAGTGCTGCTTCTGCCCGAGCACCATCTTTCCTATAAGAAGGAAGTTTGTAATGTCTGTTCCAGGCCAGCTCCTGGGGCTGGCAAGTGCTTCTGTTGCTCCTTGGCAGAATGGAGAAGCAGCTGGGAAGAAAGAGAGCTGTAGTAGCTCAGTGAGAGTCCACGGGCTGCAGGTTTTTACACTGAATAGAGCACAAAGTAGCTTGCTAACCACAGCAGGGGGTCTTCAGCATGACCAGAAAGAGAATGGCTGATAGTTTGTGTGCTTGCTTTGTCAGTCTCTTCTCTGAACTGCATGGTGAATTTAACCCTGACTGTTCCTTGGTTCCCCAGTGAAACATTTTCTTTTGTGTTGACGGATGAGGATGGCGGACGCTGGTTTGGGTACTGCAAGAAGCTCCTGGTAAGTATCTGTGTATTGGGTGGAGTGTAAAGAATGCATTGAGAAATGCACAGTCAAGTGCAGGATGTGAATCAGCAGTGATTTCCCGTGCGGGTTATGTAGCGCCTGTGCTGCTGCTGAGGTTACCAGCCCTTTGAATGCATAAGGAGGGAGCATGATGATGCCCAGCAATACCATGAAATGGGCTCTGGGCTTGAAAGACAGCTCCTGGAACTGGTCATTCCTCAGGAATCTTTTAAGTCAGAAGTGTAGAGGGAACTGCAGCAGAAGGAATTCTGCGAATCAGCTATAGTGTAGGTGCTATATTCTTTGTTGCATCCCGGTTCTCAGCATAACTGTTCCTGTTGCCTTTCAGCCAGAAGGGAAAGGGAAGCGCCTTCCTGAAGTATACTGCATCGTTAGCCGCCTGGGCTGCTTCAACCTCTTCTCCAAGGTGAAGTGGGGAGATCCTGTTACTTCTTATCGGACTTGAGTCTCTGACAACCTGCAAGCTCCAGAAAGTAACTGGATGCTTCTGTCCAGTCTAGAATTGCTTAGCAATTGTAACTCATCCCAGGAGAGTGGTGCTTCCTTGCCGCCTTTGCTTTGACAGAGCAAATAAATGATACTAGTGCTGAGACGTGTCAGCCGATACACAGATGACTATTCCTTCAGCAAATTACTGTCAGGCTTCTCATACCTGATATTACTGATGGTGTCCCTTCATCCTCTTCTTCCATGACTTGGAAATGGAAAATCAGTTTGGCGGGGTGGTGGGGAGGAAATTTCAGCTTGTTTCTGCTAGCACCATGAGGAGGGTAGATAAAGAGGTAAAGACTGGGGAAAGCTACTGCAGGTAAAGGGCAGCTATTGCAGAAGAATACAGGGGCAAGCTTATGATCAAAGCTGATTTCTGATTGTTGGAGCACAGTTTCTAGAACAGTGTTTCAGAAAGATTTCTTGGGAAGGAGGATGGGGTGTTGCTCTTCTTACTCCTCTAACTAGTTGTGACAATTTGATTACCACATACAAGACGTTTCCTTGCAGTAGCAGGAGACTGGATTTGAGAATGGAGAGTTGTACTCGCAGGTATCTATTCCCATTTGATTGCTCAGACATCTGAGAGGAGCTTTCACAGGGATCTCAAGCGAGGGGGGAGAGGGCTGTGAGTGTGTTGGAGCCGTCACGTGTAGCTATGGCACAGGAGACTCTAACAGAGGCTCATACCTCCTCTGGCGCACCAGCAGGCATCGAACCAATGTCCGATGTATTTTCTTGCAGATTTTAGATGAAGTGGAGAAGAGGCGAGAGATGTCCCCAGCCCTAGTACACCCGTTTATGCGCAGTGTAATGGAGGCGCCTTTCCCTGCTCCTGGACGCACGATTACTGTGAGGAGTTTCCTGCCAGGAGCAGGAAATGAGGTAACGGAAACCAGGACGGGCTTTCCTGTGTCGATGGTGTCTCTGGGGCACAGCGGCACTTTGCAAACTGCGCTGCATAGTGATGCCGCCTGTAAATAATTGGTCTGAAGATGTCCGAAAGTCCGAAGGGAGGCTGCCGCAGAAGCCGGCTTCCTGTTGAATCGCCTACCGTAGAAGTGATTCCCTGCTTTTTAAGGAAGAGCTGCTTGGGGGTCCTCTGGGGTGCCCTGCGCCAGCTGCCCAGGCCGTGGGTTCCACTTGTGAGGAGCCGCCAATTCTGTGCTCCAGCCAGGCCGCCCCTCGCCCGGCCTGACTCTGCGCTGGGGCTTTCTCCTCCAGCGCTCTGCATCTCTGCTTGCCTCTCAGGTGATGGAACTCTGCCGTCCGTTGGATTCTCGACTCGAACACGTTGACTTCGAATGCCTGTTTAAGTGCCTAAGTGTCTCTCACGTGATTCGGGTCTTTGCCTCTCTCCTGCTGGAAAGGAGGGTGATCTTTGTTGCTGACAACTTAAGGTAAAAAATGAGTCTGAGTGACTAGTTCTTTCTGAGGGATACTATTTTTTCTTCTGTGTTTGGTCCTGTTTCATGTGCAAGCTTGTCTAACTTTTTGTAAATAGTTACATTTAAAAGCTTTTTGCAGTCTTTCCACACAACATGTGCATGCTTAGAATTTGGAGTATGCTATTTACCCAAGAGGACATAGGGGAGTATTTCTTTTACCTCTTTAGTCTGGGTTGATGCTATTCCTAGCTCCTCATAACTGATTTTAAAAGTGGATACGTGGGGCTTCTGCTGATGCATAAACAATGTACGTGAATTACATTTTCCCTGAGCATTCCTAACCTGTGTCTGTAGCTGAGCACTGAACGAGACATTGACAATCCACTCTGTGCTTCTCTTACCTTTCTAGCACTCTGTCTAAATGTGGCCATGCCGCAGTTGCAACGCTTTATCCCTTCACTTGGCAGCACACCTACATACCAGTCCTACCAACTTCTATGATTGATATTGTGTGCTCTCCGACCCCATTCTTAATTGGCATTCTCTCCTGCTCGTTACCACAGCTCCAGGACCTGCCCATAGAAGAGGTGAGAATTGGGTGAAGCACAGTGGAGGGACAATGTCAGTAGTATGAAGCTGACCTCTCTGGAATAATCTCTGTGGATTCTGTCTTAATATAAACTCTTAAACTTTTCTGAGGCAGTTGGTGAACTTGCCAGATACATGTCAGGGTGTTCTATTGTTATCAAAGATAAATAATATTCACTGTTCTTATAGACAGGCTGCAGTTATGCAAAACTTGTGTTTTGTGTGTGACATCCCCTGCCAATGGGGACATTTAAAAAAAAAAAACCAATAGGTTTTTTTTCTGTACAGCAACATACCTGTTTATAAGAGTCAGTGTGTTTTGTACATCTTTCCCCAGGTTCTGATTGTTGATCTTTGTGCTGACAAGTTCTTGCAAGAGGTGAGTGAAATAACATCACCAGTCACTCATGGTTATATGCCAGCAAAAGGCGTCAATGAAAGAAAATGAAAACAAGAAATCAGCAAAAGCTAGTATTCATATGTAGACTCCAGTGGCTAAAGAAATATTTTACATTCCTTTTTGATCAGTAGAGAAGGGAACAGGCTTACAAATCCTTGTTGCAAGATTGAGGTTGCATGAGGCACAGAGCTCTGCGAAGCCAAAGATGCTGCTTATTTAGAAACAGGTACTTAGTTGGTTCATTATGTGAAGTGGACCACTAAGATTCTTTGCTGCTTTCTGGCTGTCTGTCTTGTGTACTTGTTCCCTACAGGGCTCTCTCCTCTCTTGTCTAGCTGGGGTGTGTTTGTTGGTTTTGGTGTTGTGGGTTTTTTTTTTTTCCCAGGAGTGATAGTCTAGGAGACAAATTATCATAGTTCACTTGTGGTTCTCTGCTGTGTGCTTCTACATCACCAGACAAGTAGCTATAAACATACTGGAGTATTACTAGTTCAGGAGGATATTTGCATCTCCTTTTCCTTGCCTTACTGTTCTATTTTGCATTGCAGCCTGCAACTGGAGAAAGGTATTAAAGGATCTGGTTTTTTTAACCATAATGTTGAGACTTGTCATATTTTCTCAACAGACTTTTGTTGTTCTTCTGTGTTTTATCACTGGTATAATAAGCCTGAATCTGTGTCATGGATGTAGCACACATTGTTCTGTGTTGGCCAGTTGTGTGTGTGACTCTAATAGTACATAGTCGGAGGGTGTTGAGCAAACATTTTTCATTTCTGTGGCTACAAGACAAATGTATTGTCTCGACCAAAATATACCATATCACAGAGTAACTTCCCTCTAACTTTTAGGCATGTTACAAGTATTTCTCATCCGTTCACAATGAGAAGGTTCTGCTGATGATAGATACAACACAAAAATGCTTTCATGGCCATTTTTCTCTTTAGGTATCAGATGAAGATGAGATCCTGCCTCATAAACTCCAGGCTGCACTTGTACAAATCTTGGAAGAACGAAGTGAAATCTTGTCACATGAGCAGAGTGACACACAAGGTACTTCTATGGAAAAGTGTTTTCACATTAGCAAATCTCTACAGCTTCCGTGCAGTTGAAATAAAAATGAGTGAATGGCAGTAAACATTAGGAAGCGACATTTTAGGAAGCTATTTTCCTGTGATCTTACTGAGAACATCTTTCCTGTGAATGTGTTAGAAAGAAGTTTCGTGTCCTAACAATTGTTCCTCTTTTCACAATCAGTATGTGTAGAGCTCTAGTTTTGCTTGGGCCGAGTGTATCAGTTCCCATGCTTGGAGTTTTCTTTGATTTTTCTTAAGTAGCAGAGAGAACATTTTTCTTAAACAGAGAACGTAGCAAGTTTCTGTACTTTAGAGGGTAATCTGACAGATCATTTTCAAAGTTGAACTGCTTTATACATAATCCATCAGATAAATAAGTGTGAGAATTTTAAAAAGCATTGAGTAGCTTGAGACAACGGCATTGGCAAATTACATAATTCCATGCACATCAGAAGTAACAAAGTTAGTTTTCCCGTGGGTTTGTGTTCTGTAATTTGTCTAATTCTTTGAGAGAATTAAACTTAAGACTGTTATGAGCTTACAACTTATTAGACACTAGATGTTTGACAGGGGAAAAGAAATTATGAATGCTTTAACTACTGGAAAAGCTTTAGAATGGAACCTGTCTCAGCTGCAGCAGAAAGTTGACATGGGAGAGAAATCTTAATATTTGAGCTGTGGCTTCTTTGATATCAAACACTCATCTGAAACTTCATTGTCTGAGACAGCCAGCCTAAAAAGTAACTGCTGCTCCTCTTTCAGAAGAGGAATGACCAAAGTGATGAATGTAGAGGGAAGTTTCTCCTCTGTTGTCCTCTTCACAGGTGACATACCTCTTAACTCCCTGGTCTCTGAAGCTTTTGTGCAGTTCTTTGTGGAGATCGTTGGACACTACTCCCTGCACATGAATGTCACAGAAAAAGGGGAGCGGGTGTTTCAGCGGGAACTGTTCCGTAAATCTCACGTGTCACGCAATGTGCGTCATTTCTTGCACTTCTTCATGGAAACGCAGATGTTTGCAGGGTTCATACAGGATCGAGAGCTACGTAAGAATGTGGTCAAAGGTGAGGTTTGATCTTACTTTCTTGTTTTACAAACTCACTTTCAAAGTATAATGTCATGTGACTTTGGCTCTTAACAAGCCTTTTGTCCTGGCAAGTTATCCTGTTGGCATTTTGGTGTATGCAATAGCTCCACGCCCTTCTAATTACTCAACAGATTCCATCTTATGAAGCAAAGAATTTTTGCATCTCTCTCCTTTCTGGGCTTGATCCTGCAGCTTACATTACATGCATGATTTCCTTTTTATAACCTCCTTGTTAATGATATAAGATGCCACATGCTAAAAGATGGAATAGCTCATCTAGGTGAGTGATTTTTTTTTTTTTTCCTTTTTTCTCTTTAGGCCTGTTTGAGGTCCGTGCCTTGGAGTATTTGGAGAGTATTCCAGAGACGGAACCAACTGGAATGAACAAAATCCTTCGCAGTCTTGGTAAAGGGACACCCTTGCTGTTTTTTTTGTTTTGTTTTGTTTTTTTAAATAAATGTAGCTATGGAACAAATAATTGCATGCAAGAGAGCAGGGCCGGTTCTTTGCTTTGTGCACTTGTGTTCCTTCTGTTTACATTTGCCCCTTCAGGGGATGCCAAACACTTTGTAAGATTTTTCGTTTATTTTTAAGCTTTTGCATCTTTAGATAAAGTTTGTGGAAGTTGCCTAATCCAGAGCTGTCTAAACTTTCTTAACTTTGGTCTTGGCCGAGAACACACTAAGGGGGCAGAAGCCCTGTCTGCCAGCAGAGGTGGCCACACATGACTTTCTACCTTAAGATGTTCCTCCTCCAGATGATTCCGGGAGTGTCTTCGGCTCCTAATGTTGTTTTTTCTCCCTAGGCAGTAAAATGAAATTTCTTCAGAAGAAATGAACGCGGCAGCGGGCTGGCGTTGCCGCCTGCCCTGCGGCCGGAGCCGGACTCCTCTCTGCCTCCAGGAGGGCTGGG
>NW_009186235.1:0-323 GCF_000690835.1 Fulmarus glacialis
CTTGAGTCCTGGCTACCACTGTGCCTGAGACCCATGCTGTGGGAGGCCGCTTCGGATCTTGGCTCTGATGAGGGTAAGGGCTAGGGTGAGTTTAGGTGCAAGCACAGACACAGAGTCCCGGTGTTGGTGATGCTGAGGAGGGTCTGCCAAGCAAACGTGAGGGCCAGCGTCAATCTTGAGCCCTGGCCACTTCTGTGCCTGAGCCTCATGAGATGGTGGGGGCTGCTTCGGAGCTTGGGTGTGATAGGGTAATGCTAGGTTGAGGTTAGGTGTGAGCACAGACACAGAGCCACGATATTGGTGGGGCTTTGAAGAGGGGGGGG
>NW_009186235.1:757-957 GCF_000690835.1 Fulmarus glacialis
GGGAGAACAGACACAGAGCCCCGGTGTTTGTGGGGCTGAGAAGGGGCTGCCAAGGGACGTTGAGAGTCAACATAATCCTTTGGTGTTGTCAACCTATGGGCTGGGCGCCTTGTGAAGGGTGGGCTTTTGGCCCTTGGCTATGATGAGGTTAAGGGATAGGTTGAAGTTATTCATAGATAACGAGACCCTTCTGCGTCAGA
>NW_009186236.1:0-1294 GCF_000690835.1 Fulmarus glacialis
GCCGGGTCCTAGTGCCTTGGATCGATTCCCGCTTGGAAATCGGGGTGGGTGCCCTGCGGCGAGCACAGCGCTGGCCTTGGGCGACGGCTGCGTCCCCTCCTCCGGCGGCCTGGGTGCACGGGGCTGGTGTTCGGTGGTGTTGCACTGGACACCGGTTCTGACAGCTTGTTTTTAAATAGGCGAGGGGTCCGGAAAACCTCCTCCCGGTGCTGGGGCGGCAGCGTGGCCTTCAGCGGGAGAGCTGCTGTCGTGTCCCGGGTGCTGTGCCGAGCACTGGGGCGCGGGGGCACGAGGCTTGGGTGTTTTCGGCTTTTTCTTCAAAGGTGTTGCCTGTCCCTGCAAGCCCCGTCCCTTATCGTCGGGCAGTCGTGGTTCGAACACCAAAACGCGCTGGTTTATGTTGTTTACAAGCGGCACAGGCTAAGGTGCTTTATTTTGGGTGGTGAATGCCTTTAATAGAGGGAGGGTTGCGTGGCTGGTCAAGCGCCTGCGCTGCTGTGGTCTGCAGCAGCCCGCACTGTGGACAAGAACCTTCCTGTGCCGTAGGTGTACGGGGACAGGGCGAGCGATACTCCGTGCTCCAAAAAGATCACGGTCTAAATATAAAATGGGACACGTTGGAATATGGACACGTGGAAAGCACGAAGAATTTATGGGGCGGTACTGGTCAGTGTGGTGGCCTTCAGTCTCACTGTAACAGCACAGTGTCTGTCATTCGTTATTGGATGTCATTGCAAAGAAAAACTTTAATTAAGGTTTTTAATGGCTCGGCAGATTTTTCTCTGTATTATTGGCCTCATATAGGTAGCTCTTGGGAGACAGAAATAAGATTGTACTCCTGCTAGTAGTGCTGGAACAGGAGCTGGAGTTGAGATTTGCTCTGGCTCTTGCACCAACTACTAGAATTTGCCTTTCATGCACCTGCCCGTCATGCTGAGCAGTGTTGACGTTCATAACCGAGAACAAACTTGGGAGAGGAGGGAGCTGGTACGGGTGTAACTGGGCAGATCAAGTTATCCTTGCAATCCTTCCACTTCTCAGGTGAGAATAGAAAAGAACTCAGGCTGACTTTCAGGTCACTTTCAGGTCACCTGGGGGAGTATGCATAGCTTAGAATTTCATTAAAAAAGTCTTAAACTCAGCAAACTCGATTTGGATTTATACGGGTGCAATAAAGGCAGAACCCTGAAGTGTCATTTTTAGAATTTCTTTTCTGAACAGAAGTTTGATGGAAGACTAAGCTGCTGACAAATCCTTTGCTGAAGCGATTTCATGGGGAGGGGGGTGTGTGTGT
>NW_009186237.1:0-14344 GCF_000690835.1 Fulmarus glacialis
CCCCCCCCCAAGAGATAGGCAGCTTCCTTCAAGATTTCTCCAGCAAAGTTTGCCTGTCTTCTTTGGAGGTGTATGCTATGTGATTTTTACCTGGTGCAGGAATCATCTATTAGCATTTTTTAATTACATGGTGGTGTTCTCTGTCTTCCTTACCTGTCATTTGTATCTAATCCTTCTTCTTCAAAAATACATAGAAATTTTTTAGAAGGTGTCCTAGAAGATTTTTGCCAAATAAAAATGTTTTCCTTTAAATGAGCACTTTTTGAGTTTAAATGCTCCAGGCAAGTTGCTATTTTCAAGGGGCAAACAATGAAGTTAATATGCATACACAAAAGCCAAAATCTTTCTCTCTCGATCTTTTCCATTCTCTTGCATTTTATGAAATTTATTCATGTGGGGATTTTTTTAAATCTCATTTGGCATTCATTTGGAAATCATGGATTTCAGAAGCATGATAGAAATCAAAAGTTGTGTTATTTGAAACAAATACATTGCCTTGTTGTTTTAACTTTGAGGGAGAAAATTTTTAACCAGCTGATCTTTTTGGTATCATCTGATTTAATATGAAATCACACTTTTGTTTTAAAGAATGCTGACTGTTGTATATCTAATTTTAATAGAAGTAAGAAGGGCTTTCTCATTCTTTCTAAATGTCATTGTTAAGAATGTCTTCAGTACAGCAGGATCTTTAAGAGTTTATCTGATTTTTTGGGTCTTGTTCACCTGAAACCTAATCCATCAAAATGAGTGGAAATAACGATCCAAAACATTACACACATGAAAATAATTAGCCACCCATCCTGCACATGTGAGTTGTTCTGATGGAGTGAAACATTTATACAGTGATGACCCAAACTATGCAATAAGCAAGCAAATAGAAATATGATGCCTACAGAAGCAGTCATACTAGGAAAAAAAAAAGAGTTTTCTAAATCTGTAGTTATTATTATTCATTGTTTATGTTGTGATAACACCTAAATGCAACAGCAATGCTGAATCCCATTGGGCTACACGTGGCAAGAACACACGCTAAATGACAGTCCCCATCCCAAAAAGATTTGTTAAACATGACTTTAATTAGGGCTGATTGGTCCCTTTACAGAGTGTATTTCTGCCGCTAACTATTCAAGATACAACATATTAATTATGACTGCACTTTTCCCAGTTTCATCAATAGCTGATGTCAGGGATGTCTTTAGGGGGAAGGATGTAACATGGCAATTTCCCAGAATTAAGAGGGGTCCCAACTTGGCTAAGCCATGTAGCAGTGGGAAGGGAAAGGAGGAGTGGGAAGGCGCTGCTGCCGCAGGGCCTCACGAGCACGGCACTGCCACTGGCTGAAAGTCGGGGATCCTCGGTGTTACTGCATTGGAATACTTAGTTTTCGGTGAGAACAGCGACTCATGAGTTGACTTGGAGACCTCATGGTACTGTCCAAGCTGTACAGAGAGATACATCCACACAGGCAATCTCTTGGCTGACCAGCCTGCTTTTGAAAAAGAGAAGACAGACAAAGCAGGGTGAAAGGAAGCTGCAGTGTTCCCAATTTAGAGACTAGAAGATCTGAAACACCGAAAGTTTGTCTACGCAGGGAGATTAACATTGCAGTGAGATTCTTCAGTGGAAATGCTTCCTGCTAACTGACAAGCAGTATCTGTGTCCAGATGAACAGCTGGCTTTTGCTTCACTCTGACTCATTATTGCTACATGGTGGGAATGTCCTCTGAAGTATGAGCTTTGGGGGTTTCCATCCTTTGCTCCTTTGTGCTGTTGCTGGGCCCAAAGCATTGCGGAATTGCTCTCTAGCTTTTGGCTGTCGTTCATAGTATTATTTTTTAGCGATGTAGACAGCAACTGTTGAAAAGACCATGTTTCTTTTAGGGAGGTAGTCTCATAATTTGAAAGGGGATATGCCTAAAAATGATCACAGGGGAGAAGAAGTTGTAGAAGGAAAAAGAATAACTGGTCAGAGTGTCATGGAAAGCAGTGTGGGAAGTGAAGCACAGAAATGTTGGGTATTGTAAGGTGCCTCCTTGTTCGAAGGAGAGTAAAAACTTCTTATCTGAGTGTTTAAAGTCATGAGCACACAATGGTGCATGTGTACAGATAATTAAAATACCATCAATTCCCTGCCTCCATGAACTATAACTCAGAGCATGTGGTGTCTCTGTACATTTGTAAAGTATCAGACAGTGCTATAGATGCCGCTTCACAAATCGGAAATTTTAAAAAATGCAATTAAATGTAAATAAGCTCTCCTGGAGATTTTTGAGAAAAAGAAACACTGCTTGCTCAAGTAAAATTCCTTTTAATCCAGTAGCTTTCAATCTTCCCAAATCCCTGTGGGATGAAAAGATGAGCCTTGTGGCATGCTTGGAAGGTTAATGAATGTGGACTTTGGATATAGTTTCAGGGTGAAAGACTTCTTACTGAAAATGTGTGGTGGAAAGTGTTTAAAAAAGGGCACTAGTCTGAGCACCCACAGAACAATAGTTCTACACACAGAATAAACACGGGTTTTTATTAGCTACTGCTTATACCATTGAAATATAGTACTATGAATATCAGCCACAAGTAAATAGCTCCTGCAAACACTAAACTGAGGTGTAACAAGCTGGCTTCAGGAAATCGTGCTTTGTCAGACAGCTGCATTCAGCAATAGCTCTTATATCTGAATAGTCATTGGTGTCGTTTCAGATAGAGGGCCCAGCACCAGTAGCTTAATCTGCACGTTGCCAAAGGGCAGGATACCTGCAACAACCTTTTCAACCGGAATAAGTGGTTGTGCTTGTCTCACCAAGGAAAGAGGTCTTTGCCAGGACTGTTATTTAACCCTCAAGGTGCATCCCAGGGTCTAATAGTGCCCCGAAACACAAACCTCCCATCTCAAACTGTCACCCGAAACAGAGTCCTTTCCAATCCATTCAGTTACTTCCTACAGCGTTTCAGTGTTGCTTTAGTTTTTTTCAGTCTTGAAATGACATATGGAACATTCATTTTCATACCAGGAGGCTGAAGTAGGACAGAGTGAGATAAATACAATATGTGTAATTCTTTCATCCATCGTTAGTGGATGTATTTTTATTTCAGTACAATTGCAATAGTACAGACCACTTATATAAAATCTCTAGAGCAACAATCACTTTGTGAAATGACTTTTCTTGTGAAAATTCAATATGGTGGCAACTCTCAGCATGATATTTAATTATTTGTAAAATGCCCTTTTTCACTAGCCCCTCAAAAGTTCTGCATGTGCCTAACTGCATCTGACACTCACACACATTTAAAAAATTTAACAATATTTGTTTTTAATTTTAAGACCTTTTTCCTGGAGGCAAGTGAATAGGTGAAAATCTGAGTTCCACCAGAAAAATAAATAGGCTGTCACTGCCTTTTTACATTTGAGAAAATCCTAAAATGGCAACCAAGGTGCCTTTCCAGGGCTTAAAAACTGGAAGCCCAAATCCAACAACACTGACACACTTGTGATATAAAAAAATACTGACTTTCGGAACAGTATCATGAGTTTTAAGAAGCTTGACAAATGATATTTAGGATTTATTTAATTTATCTGTTGGATGTTGTTTTTAATATTACAGGTATGATCAGTCATCATGCTAGATATTGTATGCCTTCTGAGATCATTGGGAATCTTTTCAGATTTTAATAGGATCTCAATCAGATTAAAAATACAGAATTATGATCCTTTTGCTGGCTTCCATAGAGGCTCCTCTGGTGTCTAATTTAGATTTCATTAGGCTAACATTATATCATTAATTAGACATTTCACTGATAAGAGAATAGATTTTTTCTTATCAAGAGAAAATCAATAGATTTTCTCGAGGGAACTCTGACAGATCTAATTTTCCTCAACTTCATGAAAATACTTGAATTGATATTGCATGGAGAATTTTTATTAATATTTTCATTCCTGACCTTGGCACAAGAAGTAGGAATGTAGTAATGAAATATACTGATGGCACAAAGCTGGGAGATGTTGTCAATACAGAGATGGATTGTACTGTAATACCACAGAAAAAGAAATGGCCTTGAGGGCTGGGGTAATATCAATGGAAAGAAAAAAAACAGTATGAAATTCAGGGTCATGCACTTATGTACCAACCCCAAGGATTTATTTTGCACTGCAGGAGATCATCAGTTAGACTTGACAGAAGAACGAATAGGCCATTTAATCACTCATCATGAGATCACCTGATCATGAGATCACCTGGTTCAGTAGAGGAATTTCAGCAAGTAGCAGGAAGGTAAATGAAATCGTGGGTGCAAAAGGCATTTCCAGAGATAGATGCTAACATGCAAAGTCCTGAGTTAGCTCATGTCTGGAATAACTGTGGTCTTCCATATTTAGGAAATATGCTGCATGTGATAAGTTGCAGAGAAGAGTGACATGTGGCCTAGAGAACTTCTGTGTGAGAGAGAGAACATAAATTGTTATGCTCATTTAGCCAAAGAGAGAACAGCTGAGGGGGGTATGTATTTGTCCTCTGAATGGAGAGGAAAAAATATCAGAGAGAAAGAACTAGTTAATAAACATGACAGGCAAAAGAAGAGTTGTACAGAAAGTGGTTATGGAAAAGTCTAGACTGGAAACTGGGATGTTCTATATTTTTGGTTTAGATTGGGAACAAGGATGTATATTAAATGTTGCAGTAGGGGTAGTGGAACAAAAATCCCATTAATTAGCAATAAGAAAAGAAGGCGGTCCTACTGGATCAAGCTAATGGTATATCAAGTTCAGTATTCTCTTTTCAACCATGATAAAATTTATGCAGATATGCCAGAAGTTCAACTTCAGAACTTGTGGTAATGAAGGACTAGATTTGCATTCTCTCTTTAAAATAATAAGGACATAAGCCCAGTGGCAATAATTGTAGTTAGGGAGAGTGTGTGAGCCTAGCCACTTTCTGCAGTCCGTTCCCTTTGTATTCCCTTAGCGTTCAGAATTGTTGGGCTAGTCGTGTTAGATGCTGTATTTATGCCTTAAAAAACTCTGTTTATAGACCTGTTGTCCGTGAATTTTTCTAATCCCCTATTTGTTTCTTTAGTGTTATTTTATTGATTGTTGTCTGTTTTCTGCGATAATGGGGTTTTAGGCTCTATATCTATGTAGGTCCCTTCCAGCCATCTGACATGTGGCAGCTCTGAGCAGGACCAAATATCTACCTCTTGCTGGACTCCTGTGATTGCCTGTGTCACCCTTTACATAATAAAAATCCTCAGGTATGTGACTCTTTTAATATTAAGATATGTTTAGCTTCTTAAGAGCAAAATATTATGTTTCTGTAGCATAGAAACTAGTATTCCGATGGTATCACATGTTCTTTAGTCATCAAGCAATATTTGAAACAAATATGCATGCATTCACTTTTTAAGATACATAGCAGACATATTTCAGCCTTTTAAAAGGCTTTTTGCCTTTTGAAATGACCACTCGACTAGAGCTGTTAGTTCAGTTCTCACTTTCAAGCTCTATCAAAAAGCAAGGACCAGTGGTGATTGCCCAGCATCTGCGCATTACACAACACAGAAAAGGAAGGGAAGTTTAATGTCATTTACAGTGCTGTTGTTTAAAAGACAGTCAAGATTGTCCTTTCACGAGTTTCAGACAACGGAGCTGGAGGCAGATCTGAGCTGGCAGTTACTCACCTCCAACACACCTTAGTCTTTCAGACTGTCTCATGGGAGTGGATATTCCATTGTCTAGCATCTTCTCTTCAACAAGACTGCTGGTGTGATCAGGGTGCCTGTTCTGCATCATCACTGGCATTTCGCCTGTACCTGCCACGTGTCCTTGGATGTCATATTTCCTATACAACTTTACTTTTACAGCCATGACTCCCATCCTTATTCTTTGTAAGATTCAGGTAGTCATAAAGAACTCAGGAAATGTCTCTCTGGGAACCCCCAAATATTTGTTAAAGGCCTGATTCCTTTTTTTTTCATTCATTCTTTTATTTGCTTAATTTTTCTAAGTAAGATTTGCTTTCCTCTTTGGACTATAATATATCACATTCCTCAAACCAAAACTACAAATACTTTCATAAATATGCAGAAAGGTTGTCTGCTTTCCCTTCCGTTAGTAGTTAAGTATCTTTTGTTGCAATAGTTTTAACAAGAAAAGTATCGAATTTATTGAACGGATTCACAACGTGCATTTATGACCATTATAGTACCTGCTCCACAGGCTCTTACTCTTCAGAGATGGAAACACATCATTGTTGTTAAGAGCTGTGTATGGTGATTGTTCTTTCCCCATTTTATGGTTAACAAGAAATAAACTGCAGAACAAGAAATAGACAACTCAGAAGAGGAATTGGAGCATAAAAGTCTGTTCCATAAGTGTTATGATTTTATAGCATTTTATAGCATTGAGTAAATGTTAATAATCTGTAGTGGTAAGTTTAGAATTCATGGAAAAATGCTTTCCTCCCCCCCCCCCTTGAAAGACAAGAATTAGTAGTTGAAATCCTATTTGTCCTGGCGAAAGATCCATGCTTGTAATTGACATCCAGAGTTTCTGGTAGGTGATGGACTTGTGGCTCATTAATGAGACAATATTGAAGGAAATTTTAACCTTTTCCAGACATGCACAACCTCAGATCACAACCACATCAAGAACTGAGGCAAGGTAGGATTTCATGTGCTTAAAAGTCAGTTCAATATCATTGGCTTTAGTTTGCCAGTAAGTCTTATAAACTCTGCATGTAAGCTGGGAGGGCCGAAGAATATTTCTGAGCTTTCATATTCAACAGTGTAACCTAGCTGTGTCCCACCTTCCTGTTAGTACCACTGTGCCCTATCTTAGACTGTATTTTTGCTAGGAGAAGAACCTGGGTGTGTGGAATAAATCCAGAAAACCCATGCTACGAAAAGTTCTAGTCAGAATGATCACAAATTGGGAAATGTTGTAGTGCACAGAGGAAAGTGAGCTCCTATCTAGCCAGCAGGAAGCAGATTACTTGCTTACGGAGGTTGGCTTATGACCTTGTTGGCTGTGGAAGTCATTAGGGAAGGCAAGACTTATCGACTGGTAAATTTAGGAAAGGAATCAGGTATTGTAAATATCCTGAAACAGATACAAAAATATTCACAGAATCACAGAATGGTTGTCAGGGACTTCTTGAGATCATCTTGTCCAAACCCCCTGCTCAAGCAGGGTCAGCCAGAGCAGGTTGCCCAGGACCATGTCCAGCTGGGTTCTGAATACCTCCACAGATGAAGACTCCATAAGCTCTCTGAGCAACCTGTGCCAGTCTTTGACCACCCTTAGAATTTAAAAAAAAAAAAAAAAAAAAAAAAGTTCCCTTGTGTTCACATTGAATTTTGTGGTTTTTACGTTGTGCCCATTGCCTCCTGTCCTGCCTGGCTCCCTCTTCTTTTTTCCCTCCAATCAGGTATTTATACACACTGATAAGATCCCCCTGAGCCTTCTCTTCTCCAGGCTGAACAGTCCCAGCTCTCTCAGCATCTCCTCATATAAAAGACGTTCCAGTCCCTAATCATGGCCCTGAAACCCAAACCAAAAAGTGTGCAAGGCTTGGAAAGACTTCTGTAAGACCTCTAGGAGGGCACGTATTCCATACATCCTCACTTTAAAATATCAAATAACAATAACAAGAAAGATAAACCAGTGAGGATAATTATGGAGGAAGTACACAGCCTTGGTAAAATATCTGAGAACTGCATCTTCATTGGCACAATATGCTTGCAATTCCTTGAAGATGTTACAGGCTACATTATTACACAGTGAAATCCTCAGGGAAGTGGAGAATATTAGGAAGAGCATAATTTTTCTATATTAGATTAGAACATAATTTCAATATTTTCTCTATTCATTCTTGTAATTGATAAGAGTTTGTTTTTCTCCCCTTCTGACTACTACTACTGTGACCCTGTTAGGATCACTTTTAGAATGAGTTAGGCAAATGAAGACCACTTTCTGAAATACTTTTTCTAATTAGAGTTTCTGTGTCTTCCTTTAGTTTCAAGGAGAGCTTGTCTCCTATGCAACCTGTTTCCTTTTTCTGTTGTTCTATAGAGTTTCTGCACAGTTTCTCTATTTCGCCCCCCCTATTTTTTATATGCTGCAGTACATATTGAAGAGAAAAATGATCAGAATATGATTTAATAGGCCTCTCTATGTATGTTTGATATTTGTATTCCACCAAAAGCTTGTGTATTTTATGGGGAATTCATGTTGCATGCCCAAATGAGTTTTCAGAATCTTTTAATTTTAGAACTTGAGACCATTAAAATGCATGACAGCAGCATCACAAATGTATACAACTGGAAAAATATTTTGTCCTTATGAAAATGTAGCTTGTATTATCTTCCTAGCTTTACAAATCATGAATATTGTTAGTTGCTACTGTGCCTCGTAGTAAGTTAAAATAATATCCTGTCCCACAAAGAATGCAAAAAAATAAGCCATTTATTTGAAAAACTCAAAAAGTTTTCTACATCCCCAGCTCCTTGGGTCAGCCTGGCCTGAGATGAAGCTGGGAGGTGCACACAGTAACCAGCAGGTTACGGTTTATCTGTTCCTGTCAACTGCTGCTCCTGACTGAGTGTGCTAAATCAGAGCTCTGGAGTCTCTATTTCAGTACGAAATATCACATCAGGGTTGAAACTTGTCAGTTCCTAGATTAAGGCTTCATGTATGATGGAGGCCCATTAAAACATGAGTGCTTTTGAGAAGAACACATGCCAATGGAGGATTTGTAATCATAAAACTGACATGGTGCCAATGGAAGATGGCAATATATTCGTGCCTGTTGAATATAACACAGAGAAAGCTGACTCCAAGCATTCATATATTAAATGTTAGGTCCCAGAAAAGCACACATTGACTTTAAAGTAGTGAAATGTGGATAATAAGCAATGTAAGTTCCTTTTATTATCCTTCAAGTGTTAAAACACTGGGGGCTTGTGTTTTCAAGTCTGTCTGAGCAAATATGAGATATATAAAAAAAATGACATGTATATGTGTGTGTGTGTGTGTTCATGTATAAAATTGCAATTCTCAGGCAGTAAATTTTGTCAGACAATTGCAGTAGTGTACTGTATCAGGAGACTAGATATGGAATAGGAAGAGTTTTGCAGTCGAGCTGAAATTATGTTCCTACTGTGTTCCATGGTTATACAGTTGGACAAAGAAACATGGTTTCTCAAATTTAGTGTTAAGCTATGAATAGATAGTGAGCCTTTGTCCAGCACTTCAAGATGACTATCTAGTTAAAATCATCTGCTACATAATGGTGCTCAGAAGGGACAGTTAACTGAAACATAGACCGTGTTAGCAGTTAAACCCTGGAACAGTATGGTAGAAATACCTTTCTTAAATAATGTGCCACAGTACTTTGAAAATGTTAGGGTCTAATTGTCAGTATATTTAACAGGTTTAACACTGGAGTTACTTAAGCTGCTGCAATTTGAAATCACAGAAGCACACCCCATGTTTAGTAGTTTTTGGCAGATGGTGGAACAAGATAGCTATTTTTTCCTGCTAGAAGATAAAAATGCTGCTTGACAGAGCACAGAAAACCATGTTGCTTTAGCAGCAAAATTATGAAATCTGCTGTTTTAGTGGGCTGGAATTACAAAATTCTTTGTGTCACAAGGAAGATAACAGCGAAATAATGTAGGGTGCTGAGGTTTCTCAGGATATATTTCATTTAACGCTGAATTGTAAATTCATATTCACTGTAATGGCTTTTCAAAGTTTAATTTTTCACACATTTACAAAAATGATGTGTTTTGATGTCAGAGGAGAATGCTTGAGACCTTACTGTGTTCTTGCAGTGCCTGTTGCAGGAAATTGTCCAGAGTTTTATTTTTAATACCTAAAATTAGGCTCTGGGCACAGTATGGAGGCAATAGATAAACACTGTTGCTATAGAATTTTTAAGATACCCCCATGAACTTTTTTTTTTTGCCTGCTCCCTGCCCAAGATAAAAAGCTGGCATTGTTTTTTATATATTATTTATATGTTTGTATGGGATATTTGAGTCATTGTGATGTGGAGTATTATGCTTCCTTGGTACTTTAAAAATATAAAACTAACAACAGATCAGGAAAATATTATGAAGATGATGAAATCCTGTTCTAGGAGTGCTGCAGCTGGTGGCGTGTTTACTCTTTATCGTTAGAGGGAGAATTTTAATTTGGCTTGAACAGTTAGTTTCTTTTTGTGCAATCTTTATGCAGTTGTGAACTGTGCTAAGAGGTACTTGAAGAAAAAATGAATAATACCGGTGTAACATTTGAAGGAAAACTATTTTTTCTGTCTCCACATAGTTGTGTGAGCTTATATGTAATGCACAAGATACACACAAGAAGTAGCAGTGCAGAAGCAGAGAAGGAAAGAAACTGGATGCCAGATATTAAGAGAATTTCTGTTTTACACTGATTTTAGGAGAAGCAGCATCACATCATGTGCCATTTATAAATAACTGATCATGTAACAGGCCGTTACAACAAGGCACATATTTGCTTCAGCTGTAATGCCTGTGTGAAGTAGTTTTACTTGAGCTGTAATGCTGACATCAGTCATGTGTAATTGTCATGGAAAGTTACTGGTCCAGTCACAAATATCCTCACTCATCCTCACTCTCATGATGATAATGTAGCTGGTGATACTTTACTCACCCATGTGGGAGAATTCTTGCCTGAGGGGGTGGAATTTTGTACAGGCAGCAAATTTAAGAGAGTTAAAAGGACAAGAGGTTTCCAGATGCCTTGAATTAAACCGAGTGGTTATTCCTAACCATAAATGTTTAACTCCACTCCCTCAGCAAATCACTTTCAAAATAGATATTTATTTTCAAACAAAACCAGTTGCCTTGTGAAACTGTTGGTTGGTTAGGGGAAAAAAAAATGACCTAATGCTTCTGAATAAAATATCTGATCTCCTGTTGCCAAGGCTGAGTCACTTCCTGTTACAATAACAAGACTGTCATCAGCAAACTTCTCTAGCCACACCGAGCAGTTTGCCAGTGTGTGCATGGCTTTATTTGTCCATGCTGTTAGAAAGTTAGCGTTGAAAAACATACTGTACTAAATTTGGAGGCAGCAGCTTTGTATTGAAGTGCATTAGTGTCGGATCTCGGTTGCATTTATTCCCGATAGTATAATCTCTGATTTCTTCGTGCAACATAATAATATCCACCCAGCTGTGTACAGTAATGTTGTAATTCTATCAAGGGATTCTGGACACAACATAATGCATTAATATCATCAGAGCTTTCTCAACTGGAATTTGCAGGATCATAGTCAGCTGTTTCTTATTTACAGGAATGAGATTTGAAAAATACCTGGAAGTTCATTCCACTCGTCACCTAACAGCTAACCTCTAGCTTTTTCTTGACTATGGTGGGTTTCAAAGACATGTTTAAGTTATCTTTCAAAATATTAAGCATACAGTGGTTTCAGTCGCATTTGAGCAGGATTGGTGCTCGCTCGGCTCGCAGGCAGAGGTGGTCTGCTTTCGCTGCAGCGCTGATTCAGCAGAGCAGGAATTCATTAGGGCTTTTACATAACAGGTTGGAATTCATTTCCTGGGCAAAATAAGTTGGCAAAACTCCTTTCTGCAGTTAAAGCGGCTAGAAAATCCAGTGTTTAGTTTCAGTACTATTATTGCTTCCCCCTCCCCCAGGTTTTATATATTATTTGAGAGCCGTGTCTGGCAGGCTGGGTTCTGGATGATGTATCAGATCTGTATGTGAATCCCAGTTACTGACTCACTCTGTGCAACATAAATGACTGTTCTGAGCCTATTAATAAGAGATGGGGGGGGGGGGGTCTCTCACACTTTCTTTGGGGTTTTCATCCTGATCTTCTGCCCTAAAAATCAAGTGTCATATCAGGTCCTCAAAATTAAGGGGTAATTGAAAAATTAACCTGCACTTTTTTGTGCCTCAGTTTCCCCCCACAGGAAAGAAGAATGATAAAACTTTTAAATTGATTTGGTATTCATAGACAAGCGGAACTATACACACAGAGAACTCTGGTCCTTTTGAGTAAACAACATAGTCTCCCTAGGTTCTGGTTTTGTTTTACTCTGTTTACTATATTTAATATCTGTCCTGCAGGATCATTTATGCTAGTTCTTCCTGAGAGCCACGTGATGGATAGTCCTAGACAGCCTGCATCTCTCGTGCCTGAGTTCTTCAGCCAAATCCAGGAGTCCAACTGAATGAAAGTACTTGTGAAGTGCTACTGACAAGAGGAAGGGCATCACTCTGATCTGAAGTGTGTCAATTTGAACATCCTTTTCATCCTCCCACTTTCACAATCAAATTGTTATAATCATGGCACACAACAAGGATCTTGTTAAGGGCTAGCCAAGCTTAGTCTGCAGTTTTCTTGCTTTAGCATTTTTACAAAAGAAAAAAAAAAATCTTTTCAACTCCTTTTTTTCTTTATTTTTAGTTCAAAAAAGAAAACAGAAAATGTAAGTTGATATGTTTAAGTTGACCATGATGAATCTGGGATAAGTTACTATGCTCTGTTCTCTGATAAACAGAGACGTTATTGTGCAGTCCTGGGTAAAGTCACTGATTATACTGTTTGGGCCATGAAAGCAAAATGTGTTGCAAGGGTTTGGGTGTCTGTAATTAACCAGTTGTAAATGCTGTGGTTGGTGGCTAAGCAGCTGTTGAGATCACTGTCAGAATTTCACCACTGTAAAGGAGCTATCGTGTTATTCCATTGTTTCAGGATGGAAAAGAACAGTTGTTTGTATACATTTCTTTTTTCCCTAAAAGACAACAAATGTGGGCTGTAAACTGCGCTTACAGTGTTCCAGGCTCTATCAGTGGAAAGGATTTGTATTTGCCTGAGATTGTCTTTGTCTCCAGTGTAACGTATCAGACACTGAGAGTATTGCTGCAACCTAAAGGTTCGTTTTTCACGAGGGTTTGCTGCCGCGTACCTTGAACATTCATTCTGCTGTGGGCAGCTCTCCCTGTCCACGCACTGATTCACTCCCAGAATACATCTGTGAATATAATTGAGCCCTAAGTCTGGATATTAAGAATGTCATGCATTTTTTAAGAACACATATCATTTTAATACTGGATTCAAGCCTCTTAGGGCTGTCTTAAAATAAACCTTGCAATTTGACATGGGTAGCTCTTTAGTATTGATGTGTAGACAGCAAAGAAAGAACTTTGCCACTAGCAAATTATATCAAATGCAGCAGGTCAGCTACTGATTGCCTGAAAATCCTAATACTTGTAGGTGAAACTATGGTGTAAGACCTTTGGCATTCAAACCTCCTGACTCTATCTAGTTCAGGGAACGGTGAGTTCTCAGTTACAGGGAGTGGGAAGATGATGTCATTGAAAAACTATTGCCCTGCTTTGATATTAGTAAATGTGTCCAAAGTTCTCTAGGGACCTTGAAGGGCTGAAAAACTCTCCCTACCACAGTTGCTGTGGGATAGAGGTAGTTTCTCTGTCTCTCCCTCAAAATTTCTTTACCAGTTTTTTTAGAATGCAAGTGAAAGGTGTTTAGGAAAATAAGTCTGTCTCTGCACTGTTTAAGAAAACGTGTTGAAAATGAGGTTGGATGCATTCATATATCCCTAATGAAAACAAAGACAGGAACAGAAAAATGCCAGCAGTGTGTGCGTGTGCGTGTGGAAAGTTGGGGGGAGACAGGATGAAGCCCTTTGTAAAACAAAGTAGTAGGTGCCAATGTTGATGTGTTTAAGGCATGCCTTTCACTAGTCACTATGCGATAACTTATTAGCAATCAAAACCTGAGGGCCAGATTCCTCCTTTTTCTTTTCTGTTTGTACAGCGTACAAAAAATAGAGTGAAAAGTCCTGGCAAGTTGCCAGTCCTCCTCCTCCTCCTCGGATAAGGGGGTGAGTGATACAACACCATGACTCTTTTTCCTTCTCGCATCTTGCCTATCGCATGGGGAAGTGAGTGATTGCTTAGCTTTCTCATGCCTACCAGCTGGGCTGGGCTTTGTCTTGCTTGTTCTGACTGTGTGCTGTCCTCAGAGGGCCCAACCCAGCCTTGGGGACATTTGAAATTTTAAATACGTCTGGGTCTGAGTTCTGCTGCTGGCCTTTGCCTTTGTAACAGGGCCATCACATACACTAGAGCCACAAGCCCAGGGCACGTGCTAATATTGCAACATAAACCTCTAAGTTGCCTCCACCTTCTTCCTCCCAAATTTATGAATTTAGCTTTTTGAGCTTTAGGGTCTATGTGTTGTGAGTTTTATTGCCAACCATGAAGCCCCAGTTTGGTTTGTTTAATTGTGGAATAGTGGATTCTGTAATATTTTCTGTGCTGCAGTGAGGCTTTC
>NW_009186237.1:14360-19327 GCF_000690835.1 Fulmarus glacialis
TGATAAAATCACGGGAGTTAACAAGGCTGGCACTCGAAGGAGCTTTGCAGATTCAGCCTTTTTCTGAAAATAACATTCCAACGACACAGAGATAAACTGAATGTTTGAAACAATCTTGGACAATATTTTACTTTGTGGGGTTTTTTCTTTACATAAAGACCCTCTTCAGACCATCTGAATAGGATTTCAATAGTCACATGATGGGTCCCATGTCACTTGGTCAGTGACATGACTTGGCAGGGGGAGGGAAGAGATGGGAAGAAGAGGAGATTTGGCTCTTTTTACAAAAGTTAAAAATGTAATGAGGACATTTGAAACATATTTTTAAACTCTCACTGGTACTCAATAGCATCGTAGTCCACTTTGTAGCAACGCTGAAACAAATAACATTTAGTAATAGCCAGCAGCGTGCACAGAGTCACTGGTGATGTCATTGGTGACACGTCTGATACCTGTCCCCTGCTCGGTTGCAGCCAGTGCCGCAGCCTGAGAATGTCGGAGCAACCGGCAGGATTCCAGGGCACTGAGTCAAAGGTGAAATGCCAGCACCAGGGAGTGATTGCTGGTTTCGCTGGCTGAAATACCAGTCGTATAACACATTTATTATACTTACACAGAGAGAATGCAAAGATAGAGCAAAGGGATAAACAGCAGGAGAACTACACTGACGGGAAGAGACAGTATTCAAACATGATAAAGAGTACAGCTGCGATAAAAAAGCAATAATGTTGGCTGACACGTATTGTTGCTGATACGGCATTGGACATTTATAAGGGCATTTTTATTTCCTTAAATGGAGAGCTACTTCTTTTTTATGTGTGTGTGTGTACACTGCATCTCACATGCGATTCTGAAAACCTGCAGCAGTTCTGATTCATAGTAGCAGAACTAAAGCAATATTTATAACAGGCATATGGACAGTATTTACTGAAATTTAGGTCCCAAGCATGCAGCTAAGCCCACAGACATGAAGCGCACTATGGAAACCAGTTCTTACACTTAGTCAGGCACACGCTTCAGTGATTGCAACAGCAGTACTTTGCTTTGATTGACTTCTACCATTTCCCAGGACTGAAATGTATTACTAATATTGGCCTATATCACTCATTGCTCTTGGAAGTTGGGGAGACTTTGTCATTTGCGACTTTCCTTTTTTAAAAAAGAAACTAGAAGAATATAATTTATTACCTGTTTTGCATTTTTTATTCTTTTTCTGTTATTTTGTGTGATTGTTTTGATGTTTAGAACTAATACAGGACAACCTTCACTGGTACACTGCATCCTTTTTTTTTTTTTTAAATGTGATCTGTCTTGGAAAGCTACTATAGAAAGAGTGAATTTTCTTGCACTCCAGGAATACTAGTTTTGAAGTTTTCTAATTTTGAGGGAATAAAGCTTCAATGCATTTAAAAATAAAGCCATTACCTTGTTCACAAGGTAATGATATCAGAAAAACAACAAAGTTAAGTGGTATTTCTGATAGAAAAATTTTACAATTTTTGGCCACCAACCATGATGTAGGAAGAATTTCTGTGCATTAAATTAACTTATCATAATAGTTATCTAATTCTCTTTCTTAATGTAAAGATTCTCATTTCCAAACGGAGAATGAAAGAAGTCTAATGATGAGAAAGATCCCAAAAAGCTGGGGAAAAAAAAAGATTCAATTATGGTGTGTTATTCATACTAAGACTAATGTAATAGCTGTCTCTTAATGAAATCTAAGAAACGATAGGCATGGTGATGGGGTGTCCTCCAAGCAGACATACACGTATGACCTCTCTCAAAGGATGTTCAAGATCCCAATTCCATGACGACTTGGTGATGTGCTTAGCTTTATGCATGTGAGGAGCCCCTTTGCTTCAAATTACACATATTCTTCATGTTTGCAACCTTGCTCTTCCAGGGCATCTTCTAGCAAATTCAAGACTCCTTTCTTTTCTTCCAAATGCTAACTACGTTACAGGCTTTCCTGCCCTTCAGTCACTTAAAAAAGCATGATCCTTTAAGTCAATGGCAGAACTCCCACTGACTTCTGTAATGCCGGGAGTTAAGCTCTTTGCTTATGAAACTTTTTAGAAAACTTTCCAACATTACAAAAAGGATATTTCAGTCCTGCAGCTCTCCAAAATGGTCAGGGATTTACATGTTTTCTTTATATTTAATATTATTTATTATTAGCACTTTTTATTATTATTCTTTGTGCTGTTTGGAGATGCTAAGGATTGAGGTCATGTCTACTTTATCTGGACATTTAAAGATCCCATGATAATATTTATAAGAATTTTTTGGGTTTATTTCTCAACCCTGCCCTGCTGTGCAAGGTGCTGGATGTCAGATTTTTGCTACTATCTGCATCAGAATTGTCTGCCATCCTCTGATGCTATTCTTATAAAAGATCTTAGTAGAAGCTCTGTAATTAAGAGACAGTGGCCAGGAGATAGAAGATGCTGAAGATTTCATTCAAGGTTCATTTGCAAAGAAATATGGGACGAGTTTATATTTAGCCTCAATCATGTAAAGTTGTCCATGTCTTTCTTCTCACCCCTAAAACAGGCATGCTAGAAAGATTTTTGTGTTCTTCATATCTCCTCCTCTAGCCTTGGCACTGCTAAGAGGTAACAGAGAGGAAGAACATGTTTCAGAAGGTAAGAAAGGAAGCTGTAAGGAATTGTGGAGTTGCTGCTAATGGATTTCCTACATTCAGTTGGTTCAAAATATACTATCAAATGCAGGGCAGAATAGGACCCAAAGCAGCAGAGTTGACATCACATCTGTAGGTTCAGAGTCAGAGGTTGATGACTACTGGAATCAAGCACTGGTTCTGCAGAACACAGATCAATAGGTAAGATGGACCCTACCTTTTAGTTCATGTAGATTCATTGGTATTTTCAATTTCTGTTAAGCTATCCTGAGTTGAAAGTGCTCTGAAGTAACAGTGCATAGTGCAGAATTAAACTTCAAACCCTTCCTGAGTACATTGAAGTAACCCTCTACCAGAACTACACACTATTCACCACCGTATTCTTGATGAAACAAAAATATTCCTGCTTTGAAAGTTGGTCTTTATGGAGTTTTTCTGAAAGCAGAGGTTGGATACTAATGAGACAGTTTGGCTAGCCAGTGCCTTGACATGTTTCATTTATGGCTTGATTAGACCCTGATTTAATGAGGTACTGTATTACATGGAAGCACATCATCTTCAGTCATTTAACACTGAGTGGAGTCTGAATGTTTCATTTCGGCAGTGTCTCCGCACTTTTGAAACTAAAAGAAAAAACACAGAATAAAGCATAATTAAAGTAGAATGTTTCATTCCAACTGCAGTAGGCAATTACAAAGAAAACCATTCTGAGACTGCCCACTTCTTTGCTTCTCTTTTCAGTCCTATAGACTATGCATTAGTGCTTCTGAGGTTTTATTATACTGTATAGAATGTGTTTTGAATTTAAGATTTGTAAGGGAGAAGCAGACAAAAGGACAATCTCATGTTTCCATTCATCTTCCCTGTGTGTTATTCCAGAGACTCAAAAGGGTGATACATTGTCTAGATTTTGTGACTGGTGAATTTCTTTGTTACAGGGTGTGTTAGGATGACATAGAAATTTTTGACATTCTCTTTCGCATGGCTTCCAGTGGAGGGGCAGCTCCAGATCGCTGCAAAGCTCCAGTGGATTTTCTCTGTTGGATGACATCTAAGCATCCAAAAACTTCACTAAATTGTACTGTAGACTGAGTGGTCTTGGAGTTGTACAAGATCTGAGGTACTGCTACTGTGTTTTAGGCTCATTTCCCGTTGCAGTGCTTTTGCACTGAATGGATTTCAGTTGAACCCAGTGACACAAAGAGCCGAGGTAACCTTACTGGTAGACTTGTGAATATATAGTTCTCACATACATTCTCACTTGGGAACAAGGCATGATGCCGTATGGAATGGCTCATGTCTATTTCTTGGCTTTCGGTTAATAGTGTAAACTGAAACAAGAGTCTGAAGAAAAAAGGCTATATTAAGAATAAATTATGTCATGCTGAGATGAGGTTAATTATTTAACATCTGGCAAAAGCAGATGGATTCTCAGTTAACACAGTGGAATCCATTCCGTCAGCACCTTGATAAGTACCATGTCTCTTTCACTGTCTCAGATGCCTTCCTGGAGATCCTTGCTTTCCAGTTGCTCTAAAGACTGGCTAGGCAGCACATCAAGACAGTTTAAAACGATTGTCTGCTATTGCCTGCAAGGCTTTGGTAATTTGCAAGTGTGAATGATGTACGCTGGCAGACAGTTTCTTACTGTGTGGCCCATTTGTCCAGCAATTCAACTTTTTACTTAGTAGCTTGAGTGGGTTTGGTGCTGTACATCAATATCCTGGGATGGATGTTCTCAAAGGTATTTTTTGTTGAGATGTAGTCACTGCATACTGACAGTGCCTATTAAAGCATTGTATTGGAGTTATTTGAGAATATGTTTTGACACGGTGACCACACGTGATGTTCTTGGTGGCCACACACGGGAAAGATGGCCTACGATTTGCTACCATGGGATGTGGTCTTCCATGAAGGAATCCACAATAAGTCATCTCTATGTTACCACAGGATTTAAATATATTTAACGCTGAAGAAGACATTTTTGACTTAACGTTGGGGCAACCTGACCATCTTGAACTTCTTTCAAGAGGAAATCCCCATAGTCACATTTGAAGCTCCTAAAGGTCATTCTCAAAGGAACATTTTCAAATTATGATGATTAATTATTCATATTTCTATGCTCCCCCTGGGTCCCAGGTGGTATATCTGTGCAGGACTTCCCATAGCCTTCAGTTTTTCAGCAGCCTTTTTTCATGAGCCATTTGATTGTGTAGGAACCTTGTAACCCTATTCCATATTAGCAGAAAAAGCTTCAGCCCTGCTCTATTTTACATTCATACAAGAATGTTGCATAGTTGGCGGCCGGTCACGAGTGGTGTTC
>NW_009186238.1:0-3873 GCF_000690835.1 Fulmarus glacialis
CTGCCATGAGCAGCATGAGGAGGATGGTCAAGGTCAGCAGTGCCCAGGAGATGGGTTCGGACCAGGACAGAAACTCGACGGTGCGATTGAAGCAAGCTTCACTCCTTGCCGGGGCCCACTCGTCTACCCCACAGGACTGGCAGCTGTAGAGGGCTGCGGAGGACATGAGCCCAGGTGGTGACAGAGGCACCTCGCACACCACGGACCCCGGTAAGAGATCTGCCGCGGTGAAGCACCCTGCCCTCACAGCCCCCCAGCTCTCTGCAAGAGCTGCCCACTCCTTGCGTCCTGCTCCTTCCCCTTGGGCGCTTCCAAGCCTTGAGGAGCAGAGGGAGCTCTTTTCCCAAAAGACCCCTCCCCAAAAGTCCCCCCAATGGACTTCCCAGAAGTCCATTGCTTGGGTTGAGAGGCACAGGGCCTGCAGGAGCTCAGCTGGGTGAGCTGAGGCTCAGGGGCACGTGGGCTGTGGGTGGGAAGGGGCTTGTGCATCCAGCAGTAACGTGTGAAGGCCCAGACAGGTCTGCAGCAGCCCCCCTTCTTCAGGCTGGCGTATGGAACAGTAATGCTGACCGGCTGTGTTTGGGGGCTCCCCGCTCCCGCTGTTACCTGGAGCTGGCTGTTTCCACCAATACTGACCAGCATCTTCCTAATTTCAGATAGTGAACAATGTACCAGCTGCCAGCAAGGGGTTTGTCGTTGTGGTTGGTGACTCTGAGACAGGAGATTCCTGCCGCCTGTTCCAGGCAGGGGACATTTCCATATGCTGGCTGCTGGTAACCGCATGGTGCGGAAGCCCCGAGTGCCATCTGGGGCACAAAGGCAACCACTGGGTCGAATTTCCCTCCCAGAGGATGCGGTGCAGGAAACGGCTGTCGGGACGGATGTCTCTTGTCCCCTGGCCGCAGGAGAAGGGGCTCTGCGGTGCCATCTCCGTGGTCTATTTGACTGCGTGGGCCCACGTGTGGGCAGCGCTCCCCATAAAGTGCAGGGCGTTGGCTTTGCATACCCATGGGTAAGCAAATGGTAGTCAGACCGACCACGTTCGGATCAGCTCAGAGGTTTTAACTGACCACAGGGAGGAAGAGAGAGCGAGAGGGAAGAGGCTGGGGGAACAGCGAGACGGAAGCAAGGAGCTGACAGGAGGAGGAGGCAGGGTGCGGGCAGGGGAGCTAAGCAGGAAGGAAGAAGAGGGAGCAGCCCTCCAGGGCGTACTGACCTGATCTGTTCAGGAAGGTTCCTGATGGACAGGCCACGCAGCTGAAGCAGCATCGGTGGCGGCTCGCCGCCACCCGCTTCTCCCCAGGTTGACAGGCCTCAGAGCACACCGAGGTGGGAGCCTGTCGGGAGCACAGCAAGGGTCAGGCAGGTGAGCGGGGCGAGCAGCAGGATGCCTCGCTGAGCGCCAGGCCTGGGCCTGGCAGCGTTTGGGCAGCTTGCTACCAGCTTTCAAGACAGACCCTGGGCAGGAGCCAAGAGCTCGCCATGTTGTGGTTCTTATAGAGGTGGTGGGAAAATTAGACTGTTTGAAGGTAAAAGTAGGAGCCTTTTTGGTTCATGTGCCCTGCTTAGTTTTTGGGAGGATGAAAGCTGATACTCAGAACGCAGATCGTTCCCCCCCCCCGCCAGATCGTTCCCCCCCCCCGCCTCTGTCTGCCCTCATTTTTGTCCTGCTATGGGGAAATAGCCCAGAACTGGCGATGTTGGGGATGTAGCTGGCTTGGCAGTAAGCAATAAATAAGATCTGGATGCAGAACAGTACCTGGCGATCTTTTGTGTGCCAGAGGATTTTGCCCTGGTCAATGCTCAGCCTGTCGGGGTTCACACTGAAAGTTCCTATCACATCGAAAGCCCAGCTCGGGCCGCTCCAGTTCCACATGACAATGGTGTAGCCTTTACGGATGTCCCCGTTGGCGTCAAAAGAGATGTGGCTCTTGTGCAGGGTGAAGTTTACTTGCTTGATTTTTTGTAGGAGCTGTAAAACAGAAAGAAGAGCCCTTCCCAATGACGAGACTCCCGCTGAGGAGTGTCTTGTCTCGGCAGGGAGATGTGCTAGAGGGCCCCTTCTCTGCTCTGGCTCCTCTTTCCAACCCCTCAACAGCTAGCATACGCCCAGCTGCAGAAAGTCCTTTCTAGGTTTCTGCGAGGGCTGGCGGTAAAGGAACAGAAGTAATCTAGGGCAGGGGTCCGGGTCTAGGTCTAGGCTGCTTTGACTGTGATGGGCAGCTGAAGCCCACGAGGCTCTTCAGCTGTGACACGAGCCTTTCAGAGGGACAGAAAACCCCTGGGCACGAGGGGAAAATCCTTCCTTGTGAGGAAGGATCCTCATGGATCTTCTTCCACAAGTAAGATCCTTCCTGGTGTTGCTCTTACCTGCCAGGGATAGACTGTGCCTTTGCTGCATGCCCCCAAGGCGCAGCCCAGCAGGTCGTGGAGGCCATGGGCCACAGCATACACAGCTGAGTATACGTTGAAGGATGCTTGAGCGTCGTACACGTCGGGGGCAGCGCTGAGCGAGTGGCAGCCAGTGCAGCGCTGGGGGCAGTCCAGCTGGAATACCTGCTGGTCGCTCTCTCCACTCCCCCGGCCTGCCCCTGTGCTGCCGGCACATTCAGCCGCAGGGCTTTCCTCTGCTATCTTCCAAGATTCAAAGCGTTCCAGCATC
Organism: Fulmarus glacialis; assembly: GCF_000690835.1. Lineage (NCBI taxonomy): Eukaryota > Metazoa > Chordata > Aves > Procellariiformes > Procellariidae > Fulmarus > Fulmarus glacialis. Next base: position 2,663 of record NW_009186238.1, read on the forward strand.
GTGGACTCTGTCTTCTCAACTGACATCCCAATCACTGAGCCGATGCTCTGGATGCCAGGCACCTGCCAGAGTGTTTGGGCTAACGACCAGTCTTCGGAGCCCACCCACACCATGCCTGTGACGTTCCGCTGGACCACCACCTCAAAGAAAGGGCAGGCGCTTCGTCTGTTGGAGAAGACAACAGTGACGTTGACCCTGATGTCCTTGAGGATCCTGACCAGGTTGTGGAGCTCCGGGCTGCTGGCGTCCTTGTTGACGGGGATGATGCCTTGGTAGGCAACGCACACTTCGCTTGCAGTCAGCAGCTTGTAGAGGGCGTCTAAGCCGTTCCTGCCGTAGGCGTTGTCACTGCCCAGCAGAGCCACCCAATTCCACCCAAACTGCTGCAGCAACAGAAAGATGGCCTTCACTTGCTGCCTATCGCTGGGAATGGTGCGCAGGAACGAGGGGTAGAACCGCTTCAGGCTCAGCGTCTCCAAGGAGGCTTCGTAGCTAATCTGCAAAGGAAGCCAGTAGAAAGCGACTTGCACTCCCCCAGGCAGTGGCACCCTAAGAGCTAATGGCACAGGCAGCCCATCTACTGAAGAGACTTGGGGCTGGGCAGCAGACCTGGAGGTGAACGCACTGCTGCGAGAAAAACCTTTGAAGGACAGTGAGCCAGCCTCAATTCCTGCCTGCCAGCTGATAGTTCCTGGGAAGAGATCTGGGCCAAGGCAGCTCAGTCTGGCTCCTCAGCTCCCAGCACCTCCTCCCTAAGACCATTACTCCTCGGGGGCGCTTTTCTTCATGTGCCGAGGGAGCTGCGCTTACCTGCGGTACAATCCAGGGAGGACGCGGAGGCCAGCTGCTGTGGGGAGGCCCAGCCGGGTGCTGTCAGGCCCAATGACGGCCACTGCTTCGGGCTCATAGTGGCCAAAGGTGGGGAGCACCTCGACCTCCCGCCCACCTTTCCGGGTGAGGGCGCGCAGCGTGGCATGGAGGCTGGCGGGCTCTGAGCAGGTGTCGTGGATGTCATAGCCCAAGGTGACATTGGGGAGGAGGGCGCTGGAGTTGTTTATCTACCGCATGGCCTGGGAAAGGCAGTAGCCGTGGCTCTTGAAGGTGGTGGCACTGCACGAACACAAAAGTGGCTTTCAGGGAGGAAAAAACGCATTTTTGGGGGGAAAACAGGGCGACGCACAGCGAGGGGGACTCACTCATCGCAGCCGTCC
>NW_009186239.1:0-642 GCF_000690835.1 Fulmarus glacialis
ATGGGCTTGCGGGAAAGGAGGATCAACAGGAAGGAAATCCATCCAGCCAAAGTACGGAGAAACCGCTCCCGGCTATACATCCTTGCAGGATTTCTCGGGGGAAATCCCAATTAATATTTGACCGCCCTGTTCCAGTGCTCTCTCCCGGGCATTTGCTTTGGCTGTTGGGTTGGGTGGACCTGCAGCCTGCTTCCCCCGTGATCCCGCATCCCAGCTCCTCTCCAATATACCCCTCCGATTCTGCCTTACAGGTTTCCGGATCCCGCTGAAGCTCGTCCTGTCCCTAACCACGGCCGTGATCGCTGTCTACCAGGTGATGCTGATGGTTAAATGCCGAGCAGAGCCCCCTCCCTGCCTTCTTGGCTGTGTCCTCTCGAGGCAGAGGAGCCCAGAGGTCATTGCCGTGCCACAATTTTGGCTACGGGGATGGTATTAGCGTGCCTCAAGGTATTACCATCCCTCGGCTGAGCCGCAGCAACCGGCCATGCGCTTGCAGGGCTCAGCGAGCCTTAAGTCTTTAAGATAAGGCGATGGCTCAGCAGTGGGATGCCATGAGCCGGGGCTCACGTGGCACCGCTCCCTCGCAGGTCGCCCTGCTGCTCCTGGTAGCCGTCGTCCCCACCATCCAGATCGTGCGGGCGG
>NW_009186239.1:663-1388 GCF_000690835.1 Fulmarus glacialis
CCCGCGTCCCCCCCATCCAGAGCGTGCGGGCTGGGATGACGAAGGACATCGTGGTGTTGTTGGTCCAGTTTGGCCTGGTGCCTTCAGAGAGCCCGGCCGTCCCGGGTGACATGGAGAAGGAGCTCAACACCGTCAAGTACTACCTGTGGTCCCTGGAAGGTGGGTTCCCAGCCAGGTCCTGTATCCGTAGGTGGTTTTTGGAGGATTTCAGAACTTAGCAGAGAGATTTCTAACCCAGAGGATGGTCCAGGAAACCAGTTCTTGATGGGACAGCTTCCAGGGGGACTTAAAAACCAGCTGCTGAAGCCGCAGTGCCGTGCCAGGCATCTCCGAGTGGCCGCCGCGTGCCAAGACGGCGAGGCAGGGAGAGCCGGCAGCGCCGCGCTGCAGATGCCGCCCTTCGGCTGCGGGCTTTGATATGTGCTGGAATCGAGCAGATGGCCCCCGGCCCCCCGGATAATTGAAAGCCCTGGATGGGGGGGTGCAGGGGAGGCAGGGGTGCCTCCCTCCCTCCACAGCAGTACTTTGGGGTACCACCAGCCAAGGGGAGCCCTTTTTGTGGCTTTTCCAGAGTCACCAAGCCCCTCTCATCCTCTTTGTTTTCCTGACATCTCCAGCCCTCCTTCCCCCCTCTTGCTTAACCCCCCAGCATCCCCTTTTCTGAGAGCATCTTCCCAGGCTCTCTCCATTGCACTGCCTGCTTATCACGGCTGGCTTAATGGTTT
>NW_009186239.1:1971-4628 GCF_000690835.1 Fulmarus glacialis
CGCCCCCCCCCCCCCAGAAAAGCCATTGTCTGCTGGATGAGCTTTGCCGCCTTCCAGACGGCTTTTGCCTGCCTGGGTAAAGGGGGCTGGGGGGCAGGAGAGGAGGGGGGGTGGGTTCTGGACCCCCACCTTGCACAGCCTACCCCAGGTTTAAGCATCTCTTCCCCCTTTCTTGGCCCGTTTCGCAAAGGGAAGGCTGCGAGGCTTTTGTTCCTCTTTCCCCAAATACGATCTGTCCTTCTGTGGGGAGGACCATTTGCTGAACACCAAATGGTAGGGAAGAAAATAAGGAGCGGGGGGGGGAACCGATGACTCGTTTTGGCTCAAACCCAAATATTTTGCTTTGAGAAGCTGTCGCAGCATCTCCTGCAAAGGACTGTCTGTCTCCTCCGGTCCTAGTCTTCACATTCCGCGTGTCTTCCCCGGCACGTCCTGGGTCTCCCTGGCTGGGAGGGCTGGCCACCCCACGGATGGGTGGAGGATGTCAAAGGGGGTAGAAATCTTCACCCCACCATGGTTTGGAGACATTTTAAATTCTCTCTGCCCTATGGGAGGTGACTCTGGGCTGTGTCGACGGTGATGCATGTGCAACACCCAACCATATCAGCACCCCGAGGCTGCGCAGGAGAGTCAAGCTGAGGGTCCAGGGGAGTGACGGAAGGACAGGGAGTACCACCAGGTCTGGTAGTGACCACCCCTCGGGGAAGGGGACCTATTTTGCAGGCAGATTGCAGAGATCAGTGTGGAGGTAGGAGCTAGGGAGCACCAGTCCTTGTACCCCTCTGCCAGCAAGGAGGGCAGAGCTGTTGTCCACCCAGTGCTCGGCGCATCCCCGGCAGAGCCGGCTGCATCTCACCCTGCTGCCGTGAATCTACCTCCTGCTTAAAAAGGTGGTGAATGACTCGGTTTTCAAGTCATTAAAGCAAAGCAGCGGAGGTGAAGCACAAGCTCAAGCACAAGGAACCACAGCCGCTGCTGATCTCGGTGTGATTTATGATTAGAAATCAGAGCTCAGGCTGAATTTTATGATGAGGGATCAGAGTTGCGGCCCCGAGTGATGGCTTTTCTCGGCGGGGATAATGTGGGGAGCGATAAGAAAGGCTGAACTTGTAATTAAATCCTGTGCGGAGCATTGTGTTCGGAGCGGGGGAGGCAGGTAAGGATCTCGCAGGCTTTTTGTGGGATTAAAATGAAAGACATGCTCAGCAACGAGCACGGGTTTGGGGAATAAGAGCAAGAACAAGAACCACTTCTCTATCCTCCCCTGTCTCTCTCCCAGGTCTCCTCATCCAGCAAGTGATTTTCTTCATCTGCTCGGTGGGGTTTACCTTCCTCTTCGTCATCCCGCTCCAGTCCGGCACAAACACGCACCTCTTCAAAATAATTCAGAACATGTGGTGAGCGCTCGCAGCCCTCGGGGAGGGATGGAAGACCCAAGTGGGTGCCATGGCCCTGGTGTGTTTTGGGGTACTCTGCCAAGGGGAGGCTCTATTTTGGGCTCTTTCAACTTTGCTGGAGGTTTCTGCTGCCTGGGATGGTGTCTCATGCTTGGGACCCTCCTGGTGTCCAACCTACCTCTTCCCTCCCACCCAGGCCCTTCTGGTTGACCCTGGTTGTTGCCGTCATCGTGCAAAATTTGGCAGCTCGCTACCAATTCCTGGAGCAGCATCCCCTCCGGAAGGAGCTCACCAACAGGTATGGGGATGTGGGGGGCCTTTGGGGCAGAGCTGTCCCTCCCAATTCCAGGATGCGGGGACTGTGTTGGGTTTACACGTGCCTCTGATGTCGTGGCATCCTCTGTGCCGTGAGCTCAAGGGGGAAAGCCTGTGGGTTTGAGGGGTTTAAGTGGCTCCATGCTTCCAGAGAGGTTTCTTTAGATGCTTTAGAGGGCCATGGTCCATTTACAGCTTTGATTTCAGTGGGGGGGGTGAAGCTGGTGAGGTCTGTGCCCTGCTCCACCACCCCCATTTGCAAGCCTTAGAAGAAGCCTAGATCCCTCAGGGTCGGCTGGACCAGTTCAGATGCTGCCAGCAGATGTGGTCCCTCACTCATGCATGGTGTCACTGCCTAATCTGTCTCCTTACGCCGAAGACCAGGGTGACAGATGGATCTAGGAGTCCTCCTCTGTCCAGCCAAGGCATTTCCATCACATCCATCACTTGCCCAGCATTGTGGGGAGGCTGCTGTAGGCTCTTTTGGCCTCCATAGGAGCTAGTGTCCTCCATCCCAAACCACCATACTCATGATTTGTCTGGTTTCTAAATCTTCAAGGAGAAATGGAGACCCTATGCGTGCTGGAGGCCAAGTTTTGAAGTCCTGACAGTGCAGCAGGCTGTCTCCTCTCCAAGAGCCCTGAAGGGTGTTTGCTTCTCTCCATGGGATGGAGACACCTCAAACAGGGACCGTGTCTGCTGGGAAGGGAGAGAAGGGTGGGAGGCTTATTTTGGCAGGAGGTTTCTCTGGCAGGGAAGGGCTGTGCTTCCCATCCCGTGGTGTTTGTGTTCCTTACTCCTCCTTCTCCACCCACAGGCGAGCTCTCTATATAGTGACCTACCTGCTCTTCCCCATCAACGTCCTGGTGGGTGTCCTGGCCGGGGTGTGGAGGATGGTCATTTCTGGCCTTTATAACGCTGTCCACTTCTGCCAGCTGGACATCA
>NW_009186239.1:4662-8874 GCF_000690835.1 Fulmarus glacialis
AGGACACTGGGGGTCCCTCTGCAGCATCTCTGTGAGCATGGGGGCCCTTCTCCCACCATCAAGCTCCTGGGGGACACGGCCAGGGGCTCCTGCATCGTCTGGAGCTGCTGGGACCGAGGGTGGCTTCAGGTCCTCACGCTCTGTGCTCAGAAACAGACAGGTGGGACAACGGGAGCAAGTGGCTCCTCCTGATGCCCACTTAGTCCTGCTCTTCCATCCGTCCCCAAGGGCAGGTGATGCCCTGCTGGAGACCCCTGGGCTTCACGAGTGGCCAGACCACGTTCCCACAGGCAGCGGACCCTCAGGTCTCCTGCGCTAAAGGCAGCGGGGAGGAGACCTCAACCCTTCCTCTGCTTTTCCTGCTGGGATTTTGGGAGCAGAGCTCATCCCCAGCGCTGAAGGCAGAGCAGCTCTGGCAGGGCAGAGATGGAGCCCGGCAAACAACCCTCCTCTTTGCTCCAGGGCAGGAGAGAGTGAGGAACCATAAAATCTGGCCCCACCGCAGGTGTTTACTGTGGGCTGTGTTCCTCCAGGCTACCACACTTACTGCCACTATCTGAAAATCGAGGTCAGCCAGTCCCACCCGGTGATGAAAGCCTTCTGCTTGCTGCTTCTCCAGCTAGCCAGGCCAGAGGGGCCACCGGGGCTCCGGACCAGCAACGTGGAAGAAGGTGAGACCTTCCCACCACCATCCAGGGGGATGCACGGCCATCGCGGTGGGGTGGCATCGGGGTCTCCTCTGCAGGTTTGCTGCTCCTCTAGAGATGCTGTTGGTGGCTTGGGGTAAAGGGACCATTGAGGGTTGTGGTTTTGCTGCTCCCTTTGCTTTTACGCCACCTCCTCTGTTTGGTGTGTGACCACCTCCATCCCAGGAGCTGCCCTGTTCCTCTGCCCGTGCAAGAAGAAGCTCATCTGCTTTCACCCCAGGGCGCAGATGGCATCTGGGCAGCCCCAGCGAGGGGGAGCTGGGGCTGAAATCGTTCCCCCCTCCTGTCTCTTTTCAGGCATCCAGCTGATGCAGCCCAAGAAGGCGCCGCCGAGCAGAGCCAGGTTCAAGCAGAGCCGAGCCCGGTGGTGGCTGGCCTACACGCTCCTCAACAACCCCTCGCTGACAGCTTGCCGGAAAACCGCCCTCTCTGACCCCACGGCCAACGGCACCCAGCTCAGCGCCCCCAAGCCCTGACCTCCAGAGAAGCCCCCCACCTCTCTCTGCCTCCCACGCACGCTCCCGTCCCATCCCATCCCTGTCTCCTGTTGACTCTCCTCCTGTGCTGGCAGGAGTTTTGGGCACCTCTTGCCCCTCTCCAGCCTCCGGTCCCTCTCCAGTAGTGATGGGGGGCTGGTTTTTTAGCTCTAGGTCCATGCTGAGCTACTACCAAGGTCCAGAGGTGAGGACACAGCCAAGGCAAATGGGTCACCTCCAAGCCTCACCTAGATGGAGAGGTGTTGACGAGCCAAGCTAAACCCTTCGGGCATCTCAGAAACATCTTCTTAAGAGTCACTCCTGCAACGAGCCCACCAGTTCTCAACAGTTGCCTTTCCAACACACGGCAAGGCAGGCACAAGTCCCCAGCACTGGGGCAGTAAGGAAAGAGGGAGAAGGTGTGTGTGTGGAGGGATCCTCAGCCAGACTGAGCACGAGGAGCTACCTGCATCTCGGCGTGGTCTCCCTGCGGAGAAGGTCCCCGCTGCCAACCCCATCTGCAACTCCTCCCTTTCAGGTCTGATCCTGGCTCTCCTCGGGCACCGTACCTAATCCTGGGACTCTTTTTTTTTTTTTTTTTTTTTCTCCTTCCCAATATTGTGAAGGCTGAAATCCCCATCTGCTCTGCTCTGGGCCATGAGGTTGCAGAGCCATTTGTTTTCTGCCCCCCGTAACTCTTGTCCCCTCGGTGCCTCTTGCTGCCGCCCCCTTTTGTTTAAAGCCAGCAGTTCCCCAGGGCCAATGACCCTCCGAACGAGCTGAGCTTGAATCCATAGAAAGCGGTTTTACACCTCGCTTGGACAAGCCAAGTCGGGGAAGGTTAATAAATCACATACCTCATTCCTACGCTCGGGATGTGCTTGGTCTTTTGGCCGTTCCCGAATAAGCCAGACCTGGCAGGAGGGACGTGAGGACTGTCGTAGTCGTGTCTCCGGGTGATGGTTGGGACTGACCTTGCTCAGCAGAGGCTTTGTGGTAGATCTGCTTGACCTGGGGGTGATGGGACCAAATCTGTGATCCCCTTCCCCACCTTAGGGAAATTTTAATGCAAAGCTGATCAGTTTGCTTTCCCATCAAAACGTTTGACCCCTAAACCACAGCTCCCATGAAGGACGGGAACTGAAACAGGATGTTTTGTGGCTAAAGCACCAAAGGTAGGTGTTTCCAAGGTGTTGCTGGATCACCTCTTCCCACTTCGGTGGAAAAAATCCTGCCTTCGGTGCCTGGAAGGAAGCCCGGCATCAGCCCGCCATTGCAGGTAGCAAGCAGGGCTCTTGGTAAATTGTACTGGTGGCTCTTTACTCTTCCATCTCAACACCGTCTCAAACACCTCAGCCTTGCTAAAGCAGGCGCCTTTGAGACCTTGCAGCCCACCCTGCACGGCGCAGGGCTGCTGTGCCATCCCCTCTGCTCGATGGGGTCAACACGGTTTGAGCCCCTCGCCCCAGGGATCTCCTTGGAGGTGAGCAGACCTGCTCTTCGTAGGCTTTCAAGGACCCCACGCCCTCTTGCTGGGGCGCTTGCAGCACCATCGGTGTGGTTTGGGGGTGAGCGAGGCTGAGCCCCGCCCTTTGGGGTTTGCCTGGAGCGTCCTGGCACCTCCCCTGGGTGCCTTCGACATTGAAGCTCCCTGGGTGAGAGCCAGCCCCCTCCCCAGGAGCCCGACCCACTCCCTTTCCATCCCAGCAGAGAGAGGAAGGTCCCTGCCTTCATTTGCTGCCTGCAGGCGCTGCCCAAACAGCCACCCTGTGCGCTTGGATGCTCAAAGTCCTGTCGCATCCGCTGCCCTGACCAACACTGTTTTAATCGTGTTTGATTACTGTCTAGCACAGAGTACAATGTCACCAAACTGGGTGACAGCAGTGGCACCGGAGGCAGATCTGGGTCATTTTCTTTTTAAGACAGCAGGAGCCCAAGGCGCAATTCCTGATTCTTTCTCAGCTCGGGGCTTTGCGTGCTTGGGTTTGCACGTCTGAGCGCAGGAGAGGTGCGGAGCTGGTGGGTGCTGGGTGTCCTGCGTGTATCGGGTGAAGGGATGCCCTAAGGCAAAGGCTGCGCCTTTCCCTTGCAGCCCATCCCAACGCATCTGCAGCCTCCCAGGCGCTGGGGCTTTGAAGGCAGTCTTGGTAATCCCTGAAATCTTTCGCAGCTCTGGGACATGGGTGGAGCTGGATTTCAGCATCTGTTTATGCAGCCCTGCCCGAGGCTTCCTGGAGATGTCTTGGCAAGCAGCGGGCTGTGGCCAAAGTGAGAGATGACAGCCCTGGGAGGAAGACAGGAGGTGGCTTCACTGATTTGCTTGCTTTCTTTCCCTTCTTTGATATAAACAGGGTGCCCTGGGGGTAAACTGAGCTCCTCTTCCTCATGGTGGCTTCTCACCTCCTCTCTAAACCCCCCCAACATCAGTACAGCCACGGGATTGCTCTGCATCCGCAGTCCTCCCACCCAACCTTGAACTGATGGGGAGGAGGTTCAGGGAGCTGATCTGGCTGAAAAACCACCCTTAACAAAAAAATGCCCGCGTGGGGAATGGAAATTCAGGTCTGGGTCATGCTGCGGCTTTGCAAAGGTGAGGGACAGAGGGGAGCTGATGGCGGGTTGTGGCATCCCGGACTTGCACCAGCCGGCGGCCGTGGTGGGTCGGGATGATGACGCCAAGTGTGGTATCACCTGCAGCATCCAACCCAGGAGCCGCGTGGCAGGGTGCCCTCTTTGTTATGAATGAGAGATGCTTAATATTGCTAATAACTTGCCATAAAAGCTATGAGAAAACTTGGCCAACACGGAGTAATTCACCTTTCCGGCAACAAACCAGCCACGCACAGGAAAAGCGGGGGGCAGCAGCAGCTCTGCAAGGCGAGCAGAGGCTTTCAGGCATGGCGTAGGGCTGCTGAGAGCCTAAATCTTTTTTTTTTTTATCCTTATCCCAGCCTCCAAACCCTGTTCCCAGCTGAGGTTGCAGGAATAAGCTCCCATACGCCCCTATTCCCAGGCAGGCAGGGAGGGGA
>NW_009186240.1:0-260 GCF_000690835.1 Fulmarus glacialis
TCGGCCCCACGAAAGCCGCCAAGCGCTGCCGGGCTGGGCCCAAGCCCTCTCCATCCCTCCCCTCGCTGTGCGTAGTGCTTCTCGCCCCTTCGTGGGAGACAGGGCAGGAGTGGGGGTGAACACCCGCTGCCCCCTGCAGAGCTGGGGGGGGTCCAGCGGGGGCTGAGGGCAAGTAATGGGACCCAGGTATTTGAGCCCAACCAAGTTTTTAAGAGTAGATATTTTCTGTGAGCAAGAGTGTGATTTTTTTTTTTTTTTGT
>NW_009186240.1:385-628 GCF_000690835.1 Fulmarus glacialis
GCTATGGAGGCCAGCAGGGTCAGGGGACCACGCGCCACCCTCCGCTCACGTCCTGCCGGCCCCAGGAGGGTGGTTGCAGGGAGGATGTGGGGCGCAGCTCCAGGGACAGGGGTTTAATGACTCGGCTCCAGCGACGCTGGGCCAGGGGGCTAGGAGCTGTCAGGACCTTCGGGGCTGGGGGCTGCAGCCCTCCGCTTCAGGGGGATGATGCAGATGCTGTTTTTGGCTTCTTTGACTCTCCAC
>NW_009186241.1:0-1519 GCF_000690835.1 Fulmarus glacialis
ATGATTCTATGATTCTATGATTCATTCAGGCCACGATAGTCTATTGTTAATCTCCATTCTCCATTGGATTTTCGCACTGGTCATATGGGAATGTTAAAGGGTGAGTGAGTCTTGCTCGTCACTCCTTGGCTCTCCAGTCAATGAATCAGCTTATGGATGGGAATCAGGGAATCGCGGTTGGTGCGATATTCCCGCCAGTGCACTGTTGTGGTAGCGATTGGTACCTGTTGTTCTTCAACCCTCAGCAATCCCACAACAGAAGGGTCAGAAGGGTCTTCCAAGAGACCAGGCAAGGTGGACAGCTGTTTAATTTCCTCCATCTCGAGGGCAGCTATACCAAATGCCCACCAATACCGTTTTGGGTGCCTGAAATACCCTCTCTTGAGGTAGTCTGTGCCAAGGGTGCACGGAGCCTCTGGGCCAGTCACAATGGGGTGCTTCTGCCACTCATTCCCGGTTAGGTTCACGTCAGCCTCCAGTACAGTTAACTCTAGGGATCCCCCTGTCACTCCAGAAATACAGATGGGTTCTGCCCCTTCGTAGCTTGATGGCATCAGGGTACACTGTGCACTGGTGTCTACGAGAGCCTTATACTCTTGTGGATCTGATGTGCCGGGCCATCGAATCCACACAATCCAATAAACCCAATTGTCCCTTTCCTCCACCTGGCTGGAGGCAGGGGCCCCCTCGTATTCCTCACTCACTTCTTGCAAATGCGAGTCAAGAATTTCTTCATTACAATCCAAAGTAAGATCAGCCCTTTTACTCTGTCTGGGGAACTGTTCTCTGGAAACTGGACCATCGTGAGACAGGTTTTTTCTGAAAACAGGAGCAACATTTTTCCTGAGAGAACCCCCTCGTGTGAGTGTTTTTCCTTGCAACTCATGTACCTGTCCCTCTAGGGTCAAGGTAGGTTTTCCACCCACTGCCTCATGTCCTTTCCATGGTCACGCAGGTAAAACCACAGGGTGCCCTGTGGTGTGTACCTTCTATATTCTCTCTCTTGAACAGAAGAACGCTGACTCCTAATGGCTGAGATGCTGGTCCGTACAGGTGGAGAATAGGACATATCCTCTTTGAATTGCTGGTACTCTTGGGACAGTTTGTCCACAGCTGAGACAAGGGAGGAGAAGACAGTTTCTTCGTATTCCCATATTCTGCTAACCACGTCATCTACCGTTGGTGCTTCTTCCTCTTTCCAGGACAGCACTGCCAATGAACTGGCATATGACACTGGGGCACTCTGTACCAACTTCCACCACAGAGGTCGTGTACACTGGACTTCATCTGGATCTTTGGGTACTTGCTCGTTGTCCAGGTCACTATAAACCACCACCAGCATGGCTAATTCTCTCAGGTACTGGATACCTCTCTCCATAATGGTCCATTTGCCTGCGCGATGCAGAACATCTTCCTTGAAGGGATACCTTTCCTTCACGCCTGACAGCAGTTGCCTCCAGAGGCTGAGGGCCTGTGCCCCTTTTCCAATCGCTTTGTCAATGCCCCCTTCCCTAGCAAG
>NW_009186241.1:1794-2648 GCF_000690835.1 Fulmarus glacialis
GAGGGGCGACTGATGCCAGCGCGGGTTGGTCCTCTGGTTCAGCTGTAGTACCTGTCACGGGGTTTGGAGTAGCCGCAGTGTCTGTCATTTTGTCATCAGATCCGGAGGCCTTCTCTCCCCCTTGAGGATTCTGAATAGTGTTGAACAGGGCTCGGTAGGCATGGGTCAGGCCCCAGCACATTGCAGTGATTTGTGTTTCTCTGGAATTGCCAGGATGACAGCATGCTTTCTCCAAATATTTTACTAGTTTTTCAGGATTCTGCACTTGTTCAGGGGTGAAACTCCAAAACACTGGAGGTGACCACTGTCCTAGGCACTTACCCATGCTATCCCACACACCCTGCCACTCATAACTATCTAGCCTCAGGACAGATCTCTGGGTGGTATTCTTAAATAGTTGTTTAACCTTAAACAAGGCCTGAAACACATTCAGGAGACATAGCAATAGGAACATGCTGGTTTGAGCATCCCAAGGATATTCAAAAACCTCCAGAGCTATTGTAATCAGCCTGGAGGAGAAGGGGAAGGTGAAGGAAGCTGTCTCCCCCGTAAATTGGCTGTCCAAGGAGAAGAGGTAAAAAGTGTAATTACTAATTTCTCAGTTTCTGAGAAATAGCTCCTGAAGCACAGGAATGACAGCAGTGCTGAGTACAGTTCCATGACCAATGCTTTTATCGTACCATAAGCCAGTGTTACACAGTGTAGCAAAACGATAACCTTAATCTGTCTCCCATAGATGTCAATCCCCACATAAATACCAACAAAGAGCAGTATATACAGCCAGTAAGGTGCTACATACCAAAACTTCAAGTATAGATCCGACAGCTCTGAGAGCAAATTAACCAACATTGTGA
>NW_009186242.1:0-33124 GCF_000690835.1 Fulmarus glacialis
TATATATATAAAAAAAAAGAATAAAGGATACTCGAGACACTGACTTCCTAGGTGTGCAGTCACTGGCATACGTGGGACTTCACTGCATCCTTCTCCATCTGCTCTTCCCTCCTTGCAGGAGAAGACCGAAGCTGAGCGGCAGAGGGTTTTCTCCAAGTTCGAAGGGTTGCGTCTCTTCCTAGAGGACCATGCTCATCATCTGCTGGCTCAGCTGGGGGACCTGGAGAGGGACATTGAGAAAATGCAGGAAGAAAACATCACTAGTCTGACAAAGGAGATCTCTCGTCTGGACACCTTGATCCAGGAGGTGGAGGAGAAGTGCCAGCAACCAGCAAGCAAATTTCTGCAGGTGAGGGAGAAGCCAGGCTACCACCACCTGGCTCCAGGCTATTTTCTGGCTCTGGGTATTGCCCCATGATGCTGCCGAACCCAGGCTGTGCCCAGCTCCAAAGCCACATCCGTGCTGTTGAGGTTTCAGTAGATGTTTTGCTGCCAAGACCCATTCACTGAATTTCCTCTTCCCTCTCTCCCTTCCAGGACATCAGAGGCACCTTGAGCAGGTACGGGGCTTCCTGAGCTTCTCCTTCCATCCCAGGCTGGGGAGGGAGGTTGGACCTTGGGTTTGACAGGAGAGGTACAGGAAAGCCTTTATAAAACCTCACCCAGAAGTCAAATGTTTGACTTTGTGCACAGAGGCTCTGAGCAAAGGTGTCTTTACCCATCGTTGAATGTGCAGCAGGTTTATTAAAGCCTGCACCAGCTCCTCTGAGCTATGGGTGCGCACAAAAGATTTCTTGGTCTTTCTCTGAGAAGATGCACCTTCTCTTCCTTCTGTCCTCCTTCTCTAGGTTTGAAAATGAAAATTTCCAGCAGCCCCCATTGCTTCTTCCAGAGCTGGAAAAGAAAATCAGTCACTTCAGGGAGAAAAGTATTGTTCTCGAGGAGACTTTGAGGAGCTTCCAAGGTATTGAGCGTGGGCTGGGGTGGGGAGATGGAGCAATACCTGTGCGAGCATAAATTATATTTATTTACTTAGAGTATAAATTATATTTTATTGCAATTATATATGTGATCTCAGCGTGGCAGAACAACCTCTCTGTTTTCCTGTTCTCACTGATACCTGCATGTTATATCAGATAATGTCTCTTCTCCCCTCTTTAGACATCCTGATGTTTGAGCTGCCTGAAAAGAGTAAGTCCACATCTCCTGGAGGTGAGGGAGTGGGAAGGACCAAGGGAAGGCTGAGCCCAACATGGGATGGACCATGAGTTTGGGGGGAAGGGAGGGGCAAAACCACCATAAGGAGTCGGGGAATCCTCACCATAATGTCTTGATGGATTCATTTCTTTCAATGGAGCTGCTAACTGCATGAAGGCTGAGTGTGCCCCTCACGTCAGTATGTTCAGGGAACAAATGCCTAGTTTGGCATTTTTGGCACAAAAAGAAAGGGTCGGGGTCTCCTACTCATCTGCCTTGGGGCTTGTTCTCTTGCTGCCTTGGGAATCTTCTTCTGACGCTTGCCTGGGTCCTGTGGGATGGGAAAAGCAACCAACGTCTGCCCCTGCAGCAAGGGCAGAGCATCCCAAGCAATGGGGTGGATGGTGCTGCAGGACCTCCCCGCTCAGCCCCAGCAGCGAGGCAGAACCCGAGGCCACGGGAAATGGTTTGGTTTCCTTTCATGCTCTACGCTCTGTCCCTTGCAGTGAAGGTGACCCTGGATCCATCCACGGCTCACCCCCAGCTCATCGTGTCGGCGGACGGGAGGAGCGTGAGGTGGGAAGATGCCCAGCAGGACCCATCTGCTGAGGGGTTCGGCACCGATCCCTGCGTGCTGGGCTGCGAGGGCATCACCTCGGGGAGATGCTGCTGGGAGGTGGAGGTGACACCCAAAGGCTCCTGGGCTGTGGGGGTGGCCAGGGAGTCCCTGAAGAGGAAGGAGGAGACCGCTGTGAGCCCCGAGGTAGAGCTCTGGTCCATGGGTCTCTGTGAGGGTCAGTTTTGGGCTCTCACCTCCCTTGAGCGTATCCCGCTATACCAGATCCAGGTCCCCAGAAGGGTCCGGGTCTCCCTGGACTATGAAAAGGGTCAGGTGGCATTTTTTGATGTTGATAAGAGGGCCCTGATATTCACTTTCCCAGCAGCTTCATTTAAAGGGGAGAGTATTCATCCCTGGTTCCTGGTGTGGAGCGAGGGGTCCCAGATCACTTTGTGTCCCTGAAGCTCTCCCTTCTTACCCAAACACGAGTTTTATGTCCCCAACATCCCTATTTCCAGCACTTTGGAGGACTTCTGTCTACTAAAGTCCTAACTGGCCTTTCTGGCCTCTCTTTCCATCCTCAGTGATGCCAAAGGGTTGAGCATTTCTGTGGGTCAGTGTCCCAAATGGTCATCCCCAAATTGGGGCGTCGGTGGCTGACAAACGGAGCCACCTCTGCCCCACAGCACCCTGCACCAGCTTGACTGCTTCTCTGGTCTTACGGTTTTAGCTGAAGTAAAAAGATTCACATGCGGTAATGTTCTTCTCTGTCTGGTTATTTGCTGCTTTTGGACGTCAGGTTCAAGGCGGGGAGCTGGAGTTTTGGTTAACTAAATCCCGTTGCTGAGTAGGACGAGAGGAAATGGCCTCAAGTTGCGCCAAGAGAGGTTTAGACTGGACATTAGGAAAATTTCTTCACTGAAAGAGTGGTCAGGCCTTGGAACAGGCTGCCCAGGGAAGTGGTGGAGTCACCATCCCTGGAGGGATTTAAAAGCCGTGTAGATGAGGCGCTGAGGGACATGGTTGAGTGGGCATGGTGGGGTTGGGTTGACGGTTGGACTCGATGATCTTAGAGATCTTTTCCAACCTTAATGATTCCATGATTCTAGTTGCACAAAGCCTGTGAGTTGGCTGGGCTTGCACCCAGAAGGGTCCACAAGCCCTGTGCAGGTGACCTTAGGGACATCCCTGGAAGCCATGTGCCACGCTGCTCTCCTGTCTGCTGGCAGTCCCAACCAGAGGGAAAGACACGGAGGAGGAAAATCATCTATTTTTTTATTATGAATGATCTACATCGTGGAGGTTTCAAATATCAATTTTCGGAGAAGAGAGGAAACAGTTGAGGCTCAGGAGCTTTGCCATGTGCGAACTTCCCACCAGCAAAGATACCGCGTTGGTAAGACTCCACATTGCTGGGATAAACCTCACCTGACATCAGAAACTCACGGTGCAGGTGTCTGTGTCTGAACTGGCCACTCCAGGATCCTTTATAAGGGAGAAACCGACTGGTTTAGGGTAATTGCACCCATTGGGGGGGGTAAAGTTTGGACACCTTGGTTTGGAGGTGACCAGCTCAGACGGGGACATCTGTACTTAATCAGGCAAGCTTTTCTACTACTCCCGCTTTGAATTTTTCCCCTTTTCCCACTATTTCCCATTTCTATGCCCCAAGGTCCCCTCTCTTTGCCTCATTTTTCTCAGGCTTCTCTCTTCTCCCTGCACATCCATCCCCAGTTTCACGGGGAAGAAGGAAACACAAAAGCCAAAGTTCCCATTTCTTCTCTTCCCCGCGGTCCCAGGGGTGGCGGGGGGGACGTGTGGTTGTCCCCTGAGGCTGTAGAAAGTGCTCCCCATGTCTCAGGGACACAGCCTGAGCTGGGACCTGGCCCCCACCACCCAGAGCCACGGGCGGACCCTCTCCCCCGTGAAGGAGGCGCGGGAAAAAATGAACATGAGCCCCCCCTCATCGGCGTCAAAGAATGCCACCGTCCCTCCGGCGTAGTCCAGGTGGACGCTGACCCGCCGGGGCACCCAACGGAGGGGCAGGAGGGTCACCTTGCAACTGGTGAGCGCCCGAACTTGTCCCCCCCACTTCTCCACCCCCCAGATCCCTCCTTGGGGACAGAGGCTGAGATGCCCCTTCCGACGGATGGACTCGCGGGCCACCCCCACAGCCCAATCCCCCCCGTCCCCCACCTCCCCCTCCCAGCAATGCCGGCCTGCCGCGAAGCCCTGGCATCCCAGCACGAAGGGCCAGTAGTCAAATCGCTCCGGGTTATCAGGCAGGTCCCGTCGTCCTTCCCCGCGTCTCACGCTCTTACGGTCCTCGGAGAGGATGAGGTCGGGGTGAGCCGTGTCGGGGTCCAGGGTGACAATGGCTGTGGGGTGGGGGACAGGGGTGTCAGAAGCAAGGCTGAGCATCCCAGGGATGCATCCAAGGGGCAAAAGCATCCCAAGATGGAAGCATCCCCAAGAAGAGGAAGGGTGCTGTACATGAAGCAGAAAAGGTGTTTTTAAACAAAAAAAAAAGGAAAAGGTGCACAGTAACGGCAACAGACTCGCGCAGAAATCCCTGCAGATTTTAGGCTACGTCGGGTCAAAAATAAATGCTGAGGGGAGAAAAAAAAACGAAGGAGAGCGATAGGTGGTATGTAAACCAGGAAAGTCTCGAGCAGGTCGTCTCCTACAGCAAGCATCAACCACAGGACAAGACCAGACGGGTTTGGCTGAGCATGTGATTGAAAAAAAAAAGAAAAAAAAGAGCTAAAACCTGAAGACGGGGTGATGAATTGGGTCAATCTGTTTCCGTATTTGTTTCATGGAAATCGTTAGGTTTCGAGGCAAGGGCTCTGCCCTGGGGTGGGTTTTCCTCCAGCGTTACGCTAAGGCTCCAGCTGCAGGGCTGAAAAAACTTGTTGGGTTGCCCTGATTTTCATATTCTTCCTTCAGCATCTATTTTTGGCCACTTTGGGCTAGGTGTGCCTTCATCTAACAGGTACGGCGGCTCTTGCGTTCTCACTCTCGGCAGAAGGCAAGTTTGGGAAAGGCTCGGCTGGCGGGGGAGCCAAGCCAGAGAGCAGCCCATCCCTCATCCATGAGCATCTTTCAGGAATTAGGGCGAAACATGTATAATTAAGAGAGTGATAAATGAGGCAGCATCAAATTGTCATTTCTTCTGACCGGGAAAAGCCCTTTGCTCTTCCTCTCCTCCATCCCAGGGTTTGCCTCGGCAGTATTTCTGTTCCCAAAGTGTATCCAGAATGAGCTAAGAGCAGCTCAGCTCTTCCAGCTCTCCCCAAAATATGGCTAGCCTATTTTTTTCTCCTCCTCAAGCCCTTCTCAGTACCTTGTAGCTTCTTCAGAGTTTCCTTCAGAGCACTGTTCCTCCATGAGAAATGACAGACTCTCTCTTCTGACCCTGGAGAAACATCCACTGGCAGCTGGAAAGTCACTTTCCCACACCTGAGGGGGGGGAAAAAAAAAAACCAACCCACACTTTTTGGAGGGATTGTCATCATTTCAGGAAATCTGATGCCCCCAGAAATGAGGCGATGGTATTGCCAGAATGTTGGGTTTTTAATCTCACCCCCTTGGCAACCCAAATCTCAAGGAAAGTAAAGGCCAAATTTGTTGGATTAATCTTTTTTTTTTTTAATTTTATTTTTTATGTAGACCATGAGAAAGGTCCAGCTTGAGAGGACTGGGCTAGAGAAAAGAGCCCAGACTTTGCAGTAAAATTAAAGCCAGCCTTTGCCAACGTGGAGGTCATTTTGAGACTAAAGCTCCTTTGATTAGCGCATCCCCAGAAATGATGAAGAGAGGAGACGAGCACCCAAAATACCCTTCCAGACTCTCGCAATTTCCCTGAAGCAGAGGTGTATTCAGCAGCCACCGATGAGTTTTCTCCTCCATGGTCATTGCTCTTTGAAAAGTTGATGAAACGGCTTTTCAGAGAGGCCACGTACCTGCTGACGGTGCTTTTCACATCCTGGGGAAAGAAGAGAGAAAGAGAAAACGAAGGTCAGCGTGAGCTTTTCTCCTTAAATCACAGCAATGCTGAATTGTTTAGTTGGGAATGGACCTCTCGGGTCTCTGCTCAGGGCTGTGTCCAGGCAAGCTCTGAATACGTGCAGGGATGGAGATGCCCACATCCAGAGGGACCCTGATCCAGGGAGGCACCACGCTCACAAGGAAAACATTTTTTTCCCAAACCTAGAAAAAATTTCTCTTGCTGCAACCTGTTCTAGTTGCCCCTCATCCTTTCACTGGACACCTCCGAGACACTGGCTCTGTCTGCTCCATAATCCCATTAGACCATTGCAGATTACCAGGGCCCCCAGCAGCACTAATAGACATTAACGGTCCTGATCAGACCCACCTGAGACCCCCCCCACAGCCCAGGGGCTCTATTTAAGCTCAGTCCTGGGGTATTTAGTCCTTTTGCAAGATGCCTTGGAGGAACACGGCCATGGACCCCGCTGATTCATCCCATGGGCTGCATTCCCAGCTTGCCTTCAGCCCTGCCCATGGATCTACCCGACGCTCCGGGCTGTCCTGCCCTGCTCCCCGCTCTCAGGTACCGCAAAGGTGGGGTGAAGGCTGGTGATGCTCTTGCTCCCGACGCTATCATGCTCAGCTCCCCATCCCATGGGGAACCACCAGCCCTCGCTATTCCCTCCCACAGGCAGTGATTTCATTCCCTTTTTTTCCCATCTTTCCAGGCTGCAAATCTCCCTCTCCTCATCCCCTTGGGATTTTCAGATCTACAGAGGGAATAGGAGCAAATTTGACCTAGGAAAGCCCAAATAATGAAGCCAGTAGCTACCTGGTGGTGAGGACCCTCCCTACAATTTTCCCTCGAAAAGCTGTAAACTGGATGAATTCACTCACCGATTGCTGATTCTTCTCTTCTTGCCCTTGTGTCGAGGTGTCCAGCTGGGAAATCTCCTCCGAGAGTTTGGTGGCATTTTTTGCCTGCCTCTTCTCAATCTCATTTTTCAGGTCTTCCAGCTGGGAAAGCAAGAAGAGCTCATGTCCTCCTGGGACCTGAGCACGGTCTGCCAGGGCTGAGCTTCTATCCTCCCCTTTTAAGATGGAAACGAAGGAGCAGTGGGATGGGAAATACCGTGAGGAATTCATGGAAAGGCGTTTCCCACAGGAGGAGATCACCTGTGAACCCACATCCCTCCTAACTTTTCTTGAATTCCTGGAGAAACGTGGCGGGGGGGGAGGGGAAATCAAACTTGATGCAAAAAAGCAACATGGATTTGGAAGGAAAGATGCTGATAAAAGCCACAAACACACTTGCGTGAACTCGGGCAGAAAGCCTTGATATTCCTGCACTCACCAGCACAGCAGTGGTGCAAAGCAACCGAAAAGGATCTAAAGAAATGACCCTAAAGTCGGTGTATTACTGCCCAGGGACTTGAAAGGTCAGGGAGGTTGACACCTACCAGATCCTCCAGTTTTCTGCACTCCAGGGTAGCTGTCCTTCCTCGGAGACCTTCTCTCTCTTCCTTCAGAAAACTTAATATCCGCCTGAATTTCTTCCGAAGCAAACTAAAAAAACCTGTTGTTTTTGTCCCTTTGATGGGGCTGGATCTTTCTCTTCCTGTTCCTTCCCAGTCCTGGGTAAAACTGCGGCACGGATGCGTTGAGCCTGCGAGTCAGCTCTTCGTGCCATGTCTCCTGGGCAGGAGGTGGTGACACCCTTGACTTGATCTGCTGGGAGCGTCATGTTTCTCCCTTGTCAATCTTCCAGCTTTTTATTCTGGGGAGCTGTTGAGGGCTGTCACCTCGCTGCTTTTGGCCCCTTCTTTTTTTAGGGCTGGGCACTA
Organism: Fulmarus glacialis; assembly: GCF_000690835.1. Lineage (NCBI taxonomy): Eukaryota > Metazoa > Chordata > Aves > Procellariiformes > Procellariidae > Fulmarus > Fulmarus glacialis. Next base: position 7,594 of record NW_009186242.1, read on the forward strand.
GGCAAAACCATCAGCCCTCCCAGGACAGGGCTGGAGGCAAAAGACGTTCAGGCTGCCGGGAGGGTGAGGAGCTCTTGAAGCTTGGTGGGACCACGGATGGGGAAAACGTAAGAAAACAGGGAGGGAAATGTGCAACCAGAACCCTGTAGGTGCTGGAAGAGGGGCTGCAACTCAATGTGCGTAACGGGGCACAAGTTGGGGTCCTTGGGACCCCTGCCACGAATGTGCCTATAGCCGCCCATGGCTACCTGCCCTCCAAGAAGCACTGTCCTGGCTCTGAGCTCACAGGGAAATGTTTCTAAGCAATTCCTAACCCACTGCTCCTTTGTTAAGCTCCATGGCTAAATATATATATATTTTTTGCATGGCAGCAACTGGGAGTTTTAGAAATGGGGTCACTGTGACCCAGCTGAAGGGCTGCCAACTGCGATAACTCTCCCAGTTGCAATCACTTGACCAGGTTTGGAGAAGCGAGTCTCCTTTCCAGCAAACTATTCCCATCAGGAAGAGCCGCGGGAGAGTCGCTCGCTCCAGGAACAGCAGGACTGGAAGCAAACGCCCTGCAACCACTTCCCAGGGAAGCATGGCCTGGGGTGAGCAGCTTGGGAGGCAATCTGTCCTGCCAGACCCAGATGCAAGAGATGGGTGCAACCAAGTGAATGTTGGCATCTAATGAGACAACTCCGTCTGAGCTGGGCTGCTTTGCTCTTCGGTGGAGAGCGGCTCTGCACCGTCGGCAGAGCCTAGGGCGCAGCTCCTTTCATCTCAAAATTAGGTGCCTAGGGTTGGTCAAATGAGTTGCACCCTAAAAGCGTCTACAGAGCCTGGAAAACCGGCTGGGGTGGAGACATCTGCATTGCAGATTTCTAGAGCGAAGGGACAGCCTGGAAGAGAGCTGGAGATGGGAGACAGCTGGATGGGGATCAGAGACATGGAGGGAACCTGTGGCCCTAAAAGAATCAGAAAAACTTCAATCACTACCTCCAAGGAAAGCACCGAGTTTGGTAAAAAACACCGGGGTTCAGTGTTTTGTGTTTCTCAGCAGGTGCCTCTGAGAGGAGCGTGGTGGGACCACGGTGGTTCAGGGACCTCCAGCAAATGTGTCCTTGCAGAAGAGCTCAAGAGCTTTTCCCTTGGTTCACCCAGGTTTTCTTCTTTGGTCCTTCCTGCACTGACAGGGACATGGTTTAGTGGGCATGGTGGTGTTGGGTTGACGGTTGGACTTGATGATCTTAGAGGGCTTTTCCAACCTTAATGATTCTATGATTCTATGACTCTATGACAGCCTGTCTATTCGTGTTCTCCTCTGCCTTTCCCAGCTGGGCTTGACTCAGTGTCAGGACATGGACCCAACATACAAGGTGACACATGGGATCATGCTCCTCCCTGTCAGAGATGTGGCTAAGAGAAAGGGGATGAGATGGGAGAAAGAGCAAAAAATACTCCAGGCTTTTTTGCTCAAAAGTCTTTCCCAGTAGCCCTGATTGCCCTTTTCTAATAAATCCTCATGCTTGAGCTCCTGCAGTCATTTCACGTTGGCTTTGCAGAAAGCAGATGTCTATCCTGCAGCGGGATCCCCCGTGTTTCCCAACCCATGGGACCAAGTGACAGCGATGCACCGGACGGAGGAGCGTGGATGGAGGGGAGATGTGACAATGTGACAAAGAGCAGCACTGAAATATCGGCTGTAAGTTTGCCCTCGGTGGGGATGGTGAGACGGGGCTTCATCACGGGGTGCCCACTCATCTCTCGTCTGTTATTCTGAGCCTGCTCCCTCCCACTCTCGCTTCTGCTTCCTCTTCTCGGTTCTATAATCAATAACGTGTATTTATTTCAGTGATGCCTCTTCCTCCTTTGGGTCTCCTGGGAAGAAAAATCAGCAGTTTTTGAGGGAATCAATGTAGGTGAGTTAGGCAAAAATGCCAGAACTTGTATTTCACGTATCCACTCCAGCTGCTTTTATAGTCGAGGAATATCTAACCGGCACCACCACAGGAGCCTCTGGTACAATTTATCCCACGTTATCCCTCCCGAAGAGCCAACAGGGACAAACAGGATTTTCTTGGGAGTTATCCAGAAAGCTGGACGTGTATAATGGTGTGGAAAATTGCATTCCAGGTGGGTTTGTTTCCCCTCACTACCTGCAAAGGGCGTTTGAATGCCTGGAGGTCCACCACGAGAACGTGGAAAGGTAAGCGAGATGTCCCCATCCTGGGCAGCTTGCTGACCCAAAAGCTGAGAAATCCGGAATAATACATCCATAGCAAGGCAGAAAGTAGAGAATGCAAAACAAAATGCTCTTTTATTTAAAATAAATATCAGAAATGTAGACAGAGCTAGAGACCAGCTCCCCAAACCAAGACACCTTGCGGTGAAAGGCCACCTCCCCTGGCAGAACAGATTCTGGATCTGCCTTGCAATTGATGTCAGAAAGAAAACACTTTGCAAAGAGATAGAAACAGGAGGATTCAGTCCATTAAGGGCAAAATAAATTTAAAAAGACCACATGTTTCAAAGTCCTGAGTGCTCTCCATCCCTGATCAGCCCCTCGATGTTCCCTTCCTTCTGATGCTCTGACTCCATCACCTCATACTGGCTGATCCTTTCTCCTCACCGCCGGCTGCTGGTGTCCCATCTCCCCATCCTTGCCATACAGGTGCCATCCCAAAGCTCCCAATGGAGATGGACATGGGAGAGGAGCAGCAAGTTCTCTCGATGAGATGCTCTGAGCAACCACAGCAACCACCTGGCATCACGCAGATGTCCCTTCCGTTAAGGCCTGATTGACAGACATCTCAAGGACAGATTCGGAGGGGAGACCTGAATCCTACCCAGTCCAGTAGGGACATCAGCTGCCCGGCCACCGACTGGTCCTCTGAGGGTGGGGTTTGGGTGATTTCTTGCAAACGAGCCCCCATCCCCATCTTGAACCAGGGGAAGACCCTCTCCCCGTTGAACGAGGCTCTGGTATAAACCAAGATGGAAGCATCATCATCTGCGCTGAAAAATGCCACCCGCCCCCCTTCATAGTCCAAGGAGACCCGTATCCTCCTGGGAAGCGGATTCAGACGCAGGTTGGCACGGGGGGATGTGAGGGAGTGATAAGCCTCCAGCGCCCAGACCCCCTCCTTGGGGGTGAGGCTCATCGGTCCCTTCCTCTTGACCGATGCTCGGGCCACCCCCAGGGCCCAGACACCCCCTTGCCCCACCTCCACCTCCCAGAAGTGCCTCCCCGAGGTGAAGCCCTCGCAGCCCAGCACGCAGGGTTCGAAGTCGAATCTCTCGGGGTTGTCCGGGAGGTCCTGCTGAGTCAGCTGGCCCCTGGCTTGTTTTCGGTCCTCGGAGAGGTGAAGGTTGGGGTGAGCCGTGGCCGGGTCCAGGGTCACGTTGGCTGCAGGACAAGGGAGAACCAGAGTATTGGAGGTAGGGCTTGGCCCCAGGAGAGACTGGAGATGTTTCTTTTCCTCCCAGCACCTGGGACCAGCCCTGTTCTCCTGCTTTTCCCAGCTCCGGATGCTTCACGGGGGGTATGGGCATGCCTTGGGTTGGCACTAGCCTTGGGGTCCCCCAGCAGAGATGCCCCTGGGTGGAAGGAGAAGGGAGAGAGGACAAAGCATGGAGCAGAGGCATGGGGAGGGATGGTGGGAAATTCAGGGGGAGAGAAGGAGAAGCACGAACACTCTTCTCTGTTCCCTTTCTTCGGGTCCCAGAGGGGCATTTGGCTTTATTAGGACCATATCTCAGCACCTGGATGCACCAGGAGCATCAACCCTTCCCTTCCTCTCCCTGGGGGGACTGCATTGGTTTTTTCCCTGGGAATCTCTTCCACAAGCCCCAAACCCATTTTCTCCCGCCCACCACCGTCGACTTACTTGGCTCTTGCAATTTAAACATCAGGCTGTCTAAAGAGGAGAGAGATTTCACGGTATCAGGTTTACGTGTCAGATAAACCGGCTGCAGCTTAGCTTCATCATGCAGGCTGGGGAGGCGAAACGGCTAACAGGAGACTTGGGAGGGGAAATACTGAGGGTGTGAGGGCTTGGCTGGGTGCAAAATCGCTGGGTTGACTTGCTCTGGTGCAGGTATTGATGCTGTGATAGCCACGCAACTCTCCCAAAGCCAGGGCAGATGAACCTCCTGGCCAAGCTAAACTCATCTCCAAGAGACACCGCAATGGATTTCTCCCTCTGTTGCAGCATCCCCTCCCTGGCTTTGTACCCACACGAACTTTGATTTTCCCACCAGCTTGGAAGTGATGGGAACAACCGCACCAGCAGCTCTGCTTGAATTTGCTTTTCACATGAGACAGGGGAGAGGAGACTCCTTTGCTGAGCTTGTTTTTCTCTCCTCTCCACTTCCCAATTATTTTTGCCCCAGGAAAAACTCTCAGTGTCCTTCTCTGGTTAAAAGTTTCAGCTGCGTTTATTTACAACAGTTACTAGGTGGGTTTTGCGTTAGCAGCCAGCACACGAGAACCCAGTTTCTCCCAGATATCGGGCACAAAAGGCAACGTGCCCGCTCCTAACCCTGCTCGGTACCTTGGCATTTCCTCAGCATGCCTCTCACAAGGACGTTTCTCTGAACAAAGTCCTCAAGTCTTCTTTCTAGATCGGAGGAAATCTCCACCGGAGGGTTGAACTTCATCTCGCAACTGCAAAGAGAGCAAAAGCGGGCAAAACCCGTGTGTGATGTATTTGCTTGCTCATTTTGTTCTCATTAAATAATCCAGGAGAAGCTATGGGATGGGCCGAGGATACTTATCCGGGAGCAAATAAAATCCCCCTTTTCCCTGCCCTCTTTCTTTGCAGTTTGCTTCCCCCAGGCAGTCGCTGAACGGACATTTCCGAACAAAAGGCACTGTTGTGGGAGGCTGAGCTGTCGCCTGCACCCCTCTGCTTTGAAACCCCGACCTCGGGATTCACCCAGGTGGCATCCAGACCTCTCCAAGCACCAGGGTGGGTAAAGTGAGGAGCCACCTTACCTATTCAAGAGTCTTCTGATGTCCTAAAGGTGGGAAGAGAGAGGAGAGACAGTTGGGGAAGAGGAACAACAAGTGTTGTGTCTTCTAACAGAAGTTATATATTTTTATGGCAATGCAGTAGCAAAGGAGGACCCTACCCATGTGATGATCCCACTGGCAGCAATGCTTGAAGACTCCAGGGAGTTCCCGTGGGGCTGAATTTGGGCTCCCAGGTCTCAGGCTTTGCTCTATCCCTCCTTTCCCCACCAACCCCAATGCTTTGGGCTCTCACCTGCAGGAATTGGCTCGCCGGCTGTTGGAATTTCCCCTCCATCTCCCAGATCAGGGTGTCGAGGTGGGACATCTCCTCCGAGACCTTCGCCACTGCTTCCTCCTGGACCCTGGTGATGGCCCGGTCCAGGTCTGCCAGCTGGGTCAGGAGGAGGCGCTCTTGGTCCTTCAAAAATTGGTGCAATTGCTCGAATTCACACGCTGTCTTCTTCCCTTCGTTTTTGGTTTTCTCCTGCCAGGATCAGAGATGAGGGCAAAGGGGATGAAAGAGGGACAGGAGACCTCCCCACACAGAAGAAGGCATGGCGCGACCTCTCTGCGACTCTAGCACCTGAAACACTGGCAAAAACTTCCCTCGTGGATTATTTTTACATCATTCCCGTTTCTGTTAGTGTCACATCTCTCTGCAACAACCCCCAGACCTTTGCAGAAGGAAGCCCTGTAGCCTCAGGTGAAGCTCTGCAAGATGGGCAGGAGATGATGGGGGCTACAGAAAAGTCCCACCATGCCCAAGAAAAACAGATTAGTGCTTCAAAGCCACCTGGAAGCAAAACCAAAGGATGCAACCTCAACTGGGAGATTTTATAAAGTTTAGGGGGAAAAAAACCCCAAACCTTCCAGCCCATCTCTCTAGACCAGGCTGGGGGCTGTCTGCCCCCCCCGGCTCCCTTGCAGAGGAGCTGCAACGTTATCTCCCCCGTGCAGGCTCCAGCTGATGTGAAACCCCAGCAGATAAACCCAGGGTTGGCCGGTGCCCAGAGCAAAGGGCACAACACTCTGCAAACCAAATATGCAAGATCTGGCCTCAAAATACACCAGCAATGCTGGGGGGGATGGAGAGACCCAGGCTCCTGCTGGAAGGCACCTACGAGGTACGAGCTCTTCCTTGCTCCGGTTTTTTTGCTTTCCAGGTATTTTTCTCTCTCCTCCTTTAAAGCCTGTAGGCGGGCTTGGATTTCTTCCTGAGGAAAAAGAAAAGATGTTCTTGGAGGAGCTGAGAAAAATCCTTTTTCTCCACTAAAATTACTTCTGCCCTCATCTTAGGTGGGAGAGGCTTTGCCTAAACACTGGCTCCTCTGCAAGGAGCAGAACTGGAGGAGGAGGAAGGTCCAAAAGCGACCTACGATGTTCTGAAGATCTGTGCAAAGAAAAGGCAACCTGCAAACACCAACCTGGCCACAAGCACGGGGGAAAATTCTGCAGGAGAGCAAAACACCAACAGTAATCAATAACCCATGTCCCGGGAAGCATGTAAGAGCGAGATAAACGCGTGGTGAGATTTCCCTCAAAAACACTCACGGCCTCCAGAAATTGGTGGCGCTGGGATAAATGTCTCTGTATTTAATGACCCCCAGTGGATTCATTTAGCGTGCGTTTATATAAGTGCTTTTTGAACCCACAGAAACCTTCAGCATCAGCAACACCTTGCAGCAAGGAGTTCCTCCTGTTCACGCTGCAGGACGTTGCACGGCTCTGCAAAGTGCTTGACTTTTGGGTGAGGAAGATGACAAGAACAGGTTTGGATCAGCAGTAAAACCGAAAAGGAGCAGAGAAGGGGAAGAGACAGGAAAAAGTTATTTCTCTGTATTTGAAACTAAAGAAACAGTGAATAGGGGAACAAAGATGCAAAATCGCCCTCAATAACAGATGTAACCATGTTTAAAAAAAAAAAAAAGAAAAAAGGGAATTCTTGGGCATTTTTACATGTTTTGAATGTTTATCCTTGTCAGTATTTCAGTACAGTCAAGTCAACAGCAGAGTTCAAAGAGGAAAAAGGCTAACAAAGTATTTTTTAATTTCTCCCAGGTTGTTGGCAAAGATGAATAAATGAAAGAAGGGGGGGGGAAACCCCTGATAGGAACATTGTGAAAAACAAATGTCCGTGCAATAAAATGCAAACAGGAAGCACGTGGGCAAGGGACACCCAAAGACCCCCCGTTCGCTGCTGCGCCACGGAGGTGCGCGGAGAGCGGCCGCACTTTGCCCCTGGAAAGGGATTTTCCGTGAGGTGGGGAGGTGCGAGCACATCCTCGAGCTTTACCTTGTATTCCTGAGCAGCTTCTTCGACGGGGATCACGGTGTGGGAGCGGTGAGCCTGGGACCTGTCGCACACCACGCAGATGGGCTGCCGGTCCTCCTTGCAGAAGAGCTTCAGAACCTCCTGGTGTTGCCTGCACAAATCCTCCCGTCCCGCTGCTCCTCCTCCTGCCCGCAGGCTCAGCTGCCTGGCGATTTCGGCAATATTTGCTAGTTCCCTGCTGGGACGGAAATTCTTCTGGAAAGCCGTCTGCCTGCACTGCGGGCAGGAGAAATGTCCCTCCAGCCCTTCCCAGCAGCGGGTGATGCACGCCCGGCAGAAGTTGTGGCCGCAGTGGATGGAGACGGGGTCTTGGAAATAACCCAGGCAGATGGAGCAGGAGGCTTCGCTGTGCAGGCTTTCCGCCGGGCTCTGCGTAGCCATGGTTCTTCCCAACCTACCACCGGGATGGGATCAAACGAGCTTCGCTTTGCAGGAAGAAGAGGAGGACGTTCCTCCTTCTGGCTCGGCCGTTTTCTCGTCGCAAACGGGGGAAACCGACCCCCTAACGCCACGAAATGGCGGCGCGGGAGGCTCGAAGAGGAGCGAGAAGAGGGCGAGCACGCGCGATGCTTCCTCCTGCCGGCCTCCCACCGGTTTCGGTTCAGTTGACTTTCTGAGCCAGATGTGAGATAGCAGATAGGAGGCTGGAGGGCAGGGCTGCTCTTCAGCGGGACCAGGACGGGCTGGAGAAGTGACTGGGGAGAAATCTCATGAAACTCGGGGTGGGATACCCTCTTGCACCAGGACCAACCATGAAACAGGACTTCGGGGTCTTGGGGGTGACAAGTTGTCCACGAGCCAGCGGTGGGACCGTGCCCCAAAGATATCAACCCCACACGGGGCTGCATTAGCAAGAGTGGAGAGGGGTGGGATTGCCCCCCTCCATCAGCCCGTGTGAGGCCATATCTGGATACGGGGACCAGTTTGGGGCTTCCCAGTACGAGGCAGACAGCGTCAGGCCACCAAACTGAAGCCCAAGATGGATTTAGAGATTGGGGTTATCCAGCCTGGAAAGGAGAAGGATCAAATCACTGTCTGCAATTGCCCAACGGGGTTAGAGAGAGGACATCAAATCTCTCCATGCCTCTCATTATAACATTTTAATTCTTTAATTATCCATTTAAGCTGTTTAAATGGAGCTCCTAGGCCCATAGTCAACCTTGCCCTGCTTTTGTCTGCTTTCCTAGGCATCCACTTTTGGGGACAGGCCAAGGACTTGATGGCCCTTCATCTGAACCCCTCTGTCTGTTGTATATTCTCAAGGAAAAAGTCCAATCTCTTGCTTGACTAAAGCCCAGTGCGTCAGGGATCACGCTGAGCCGACGCCAAAAGGAACAGTCCCATTTCTTTGTGTTCATTCCCAGGTCTGACTCCCCTTACGCGTTGAGTCAGGATCCAGCCGAGCTGCAAACGACTCCAACTCCTGGATTGCTGCTGACTTTTCACCCTCTCTGTTTTCCACAGACTTGCTGTGTTTGACAGTGCAGAAAACTCAGGCTTATCATCTCCCTGTGCAGTGGGTTTCAGAGAGGAACGAGGATGATTTTTCCTTCCTCCAGTTATTTGAAGCAACTTTCAAAGAAAACCCACGGAAAAAAGAAAAAGAAAACACACAAGGCAGAAACGACTTAGAATTGCACATTTACTTTTAATTCCCCGTCGGTGCGAGTTTGCAGGCACCGAGGAACAATCATTTAGTGATTAAAAGATCAAAGTATATTTTAAGGCACGGAAATGGTCCCATTTTCCACTAAAGGAAAGGAACTTGAACACCGCTACCCTTTCATTTGAGGCTTGGGCTGGAGGGAAGATGTTGTCCTTGATGACAGGGTAGGTGCCAGCTCCAGCAGCTGTGTCTGTATTTTGCATTAAACATGTAAACAATCATTGAGGTTGGGATATGCCTGGGGGGTCCCCCTTGATTCCTTTTCTACGTTGTCCCTGGCAAATAGTCTGTCTGGTCCCACCAATTCCCCTCTGTCCGGTGGCTCCATCTCCAGTTATGGTAGCACCTGGGATGGAGAGATGGGTCTAAGGCTGTCCAGACCCTCCAGCCCAGGGCAGGAATTTCTGGAGGGTCATCAGAGCTCGGAGCCATGCGAAAGCTTTGCAGAGCTCCTGCTCCACACAGCGTTTTGCATAGCCCACCTTTCTTGTAGCACCCAGAGCCACAAAGGCTTATGGTGGAACTGGGACAAAACTCAGCCCCTGGTTTGTTTCCCAGGGGTGAGTGGATGGGGGGTTTATTTTTTTTTTTCCTGTGCCTTGGGAAAAAAGTGTGAGGAGAACATCCTCCATCACCAGGAACCATGGGTAGACTGCCTCCCCTTTGAAAGAAGCCTGCAGAAAAGCAAAGATTTGTGCTTTGCTCACAGCATCAAAAAACACCACTCTCCCTTCCTGACAGTTCAAGCAGATTCGTATCCTCTGGGGGACATTGTGTAGGGCCAAGGGGGTGACATCAGGAGAGGTCAGAGCCTGGTACCCATCTCTGCTGTGACACAGCGCCCATATCCCCGCTTCGGGCTTCAGGGGAAACCAACTCTCCCTTGGCACCGACTCCTTGGCCACCCCAATGGCCCACATGCCTTCTCCATAGATCTCCACTTCCCAGCAGTGCCAACCCGACGTGAAGCCCCTCGAGCCCAGCACGCAGGGATGGGCTTTGAACCTCTCCGGGCTGGAGGGCAGGACCTGCTCATAGCTTCCCCACCACATGACCCTGCAGTCTTCCACAAGGTAGAGTTCAGCATTGGCCGTCTTCAGGTCCAACGTCATCTGTGCTGGAGGTGGAGAGAGAGTCAGGCTCATTGCAGCAGATTTGGGGGGGCACAGGGCTTTTTCTTTCCCTTCCCATCCATCCGATCCAGGTGGGACCCCCTCAGGCATTGCCTCATGGTGGGACCAGGGTGGGAGAAGGAGGAAAGGAGGCAGCAGAGCAGTTTAGGTTAATCTTTGGGGGCAGCAGAGCTTGATTTACTATATTTTTTTATTTCATATGCTGGATTGGTTGGGCACATGCTCCGTTCACTTACTTCTTAAAGGAAGTTTGAACTCCAGTATGCCTAGAGGAAAGAGAAAGATGTGAGAGATGTGAGAGGCAGAAAGATAAATTGGTCTGATTCTGGATTTCTGCAAAAATCCAGAGGGTCAGGAACAAGCTTGGGGGAATGTAGAGAAACTTGAGGAGGGAGAGAAGAAAAACAGGACTACACATATGAAATTCCCCCACGCACAGAGGGGCTGCCGCAAAGAAAACGAAGGCAACGACGCATTGGAGCGTGTCTGCAGTGAGGAGCACGGGAGAGCAGCGAGACACTATCTCCACGTAGTTAATGTGAAATATGTGGGACCCAATGCAACAGCAGCAGCAGGCAGGTAGTATCAGACTAACACCAGCTGCTCATTCGCAACCTCATTATTTCATCTTGAAAAAAAATCCCTCGTTCAACAACCAGGATGTATTTCTTTCACGTGGCTTCACTCCATCCCTCCCCACCAAGAAGCACGATGACATTTTCCTTTCCGGACCTGCACACGGTACCTTGAAATTTCTCCATAGCCTCCTTGACGACTGCGGTTTTCTCTGTGAAATCACAGAATTTCTTTTCCAGCTCAGGGGAAATATCGAGCGGCTGCGAGAACATTTCCCTCTCACACCTGGAAGGAAAGAGGGGGTGTATTTACTCCTGGTTGTAGTTTGCTACTCAATGTTTTATCAGCAGTCAGCGGGGAGAATTAGCGGAGGGAAGATGATGGGTCTGCACCGTTTCGCACATCTTAGACAGCAAATTACACAACACGATCACACATCCCCCTTGTAGCTGTTTATTGATTTGCTTCAGCTGTGAAAGGATGGGGTGGTTGTGTCAGGGTCCTAATGGGAACCAACACCCCTGAGCAGACCCACCTGGGACCCCACACCCCCGCCCATGGTCCAGGGGCTCTATTTAAGCTCAGCCCTGAAGCATTTAGCCCTTTTGCAAGCTGCTTTGGAGGAGCATTCATGGACCCTGCTGATCCGCCCCGTGGGTTGCCTTCTTGGCTTGCCCCCAGCCCTGCCCATGGACCTGCCCGATGCTCTTCCCAGCCCTGCTTGGCTCTCCTTGCTCAGGTACGTGGAATGGGGTTATGGCTGGTGACGTCTCCGCTCCCTGTACGGTTGCGTGCAGCTCCGTAGGGAGCCACCAGCCCTTGCTGCACCCTGATAACTTGTTCCAGGAAGATGCTCATTTTTGTTACACTGAGCTATTTCTTCAGCAGTGGCTTAAAAGTCTTCCCCAACATGCCCCCACCAGATATTCACTTGAAGAGTGTAGGAACCTGTGCCCTTCCGAAATGGAGCCCTGTCCTCCTAGTTCAGCCCGTGCAGGTGACTGAGCCGTCAGTGCCAGTACATGTCTGAATTTATCATTAATTAAGTAGAGAGGAAGAGCCCTCCTTCCAAACCCCAGTGTCCTCAGTCAAGTCCAAGGGCTATATTGCAGAAGGGCCAACCTGTCCCTACATGATTTCTCCCAGTATCCTGCCACAAAGCTGCTCTATTGTGGTGAAGTTTTGGTAGGAGAAGGACCACATACCTGCTCAAGGTAGTTTTGATGTCCTAGATGAGAGAGAAAAAGAGACTTAGTGACCTGGAATACCTCCCCTTGGAGTACGAGGGCCCCACTGTAATGAAATCCCTCTTTTAGCATGTTGGGGTATAAAAGCGAGAGCTGGCGACCAAGCTGGTGCTCAATCAGTGCCTGCACAGCAATTTTGGGAAGCCTGGGGTCTCACCTTCAGGAGTTCATAGTCTGGCTGCTGGCATATCCTCTCCATCTCCCCAATCAGCATGCCCAGGCTCGTGGTCTCCTCCAAAAGCCTGTTGAGGATTTCTTCATGCGCTTTCATTATCTCTGCGTCCAGCTGCTCCAGCTCGGCCAGCAGAAACGACTCCTGCTCCTCCAGTAACTTGTGCAGCTGCTTATATTCGGTCACAATCTTCTGCTTTTCAGCTTCTCTCCTCTTCTGCCAAGGACAAGCCAAAGCGGGTAAAGGAAAGCATCAAGGGGGGCAAGAACATCAAGCGGGACAAGAACATCAAGAGTCAATGGTGGGTCAAGCATTAGTGGGATCCACCAAAAAGATGCATTTGGGGAAGATACAAACCCACTCTTCCTTCCCCACACCCCATGGGTGATACTCAAGGGGTGTTCCTCCCTTCTTCCCCCATCCTCTGCCAAGGAAAACTGATGGGCACCTACGGTGTAGTCCTGGACGCTGTCTTCTCTATACCCCATGGAAGATTGAAGTGCCTTTTGCTCTAATTTCAGAAACTGCAGTTGGGTCTGAATTCGTTCCTGAGAGGAAAGAAATAAGTCCCTCGTTTAATGGCATCATTGTCTGGCATCAGAGGTAGGCTCTTTGTTATTACACCACCAATGGTCCTTCCTGGTTCACAGCTGGCTCGAAACTCATTCTGGGTCTTTCCAGCTTCTTTATTGTAGGAATAAACCGATTTCAGGTTGGCCTGAGCTGCCTGCAGAGGCATCATTGCTGGAAAGTACTTTGTCAGGGGTGAAGCCAAGAGGGGAAAAAAAAGCTCAATGCAAAATTAGAGGCAGGCTCATTCCCGATTGCAAGCAGGCCAGCTGAGGAGCTTTCACATCTAACACCAGCTGGTCCGCAGCAGCAGGAGACAGACGGGTCTGGCACCTGCATCTGCTGCTGATGTAAGAAATTTTCGACCTCTGGAGGGTGGCGTTTTGCTGTGAGCAGGGCCATTTAGCCGGGAGAAATAACACCTTCGTTTGAAAAGTGGTTTTTGTTTTTTTTCTCTTAGCTTAGTCTTAGGTCAGATGCTGGTAATTGATGTAAAGCTTTTAGAATAAAAAAAAAAAATTACAAATAAGGAGCTGAGGGTGAAGATGGGGGGGGAGTTAATTTCTTTGGAAATTCAGTTATGGTTGCAAATCTCATGGATTTTGGCATGACTTGCTGTGCTCAGCAGAAGCAATGGGGAACTCTTGACTGCTCTTGAAGTAAGTGTTGGGAAGTTTTGTGACACCCGTAACTGTTTCAAAGCTATTAACTTCCCCCTTTTTTTTCTTTTTTTTTTTTTATCCAAGGTCAAGGAGATTTCGGGGAGCTGTGGGGTAGGAGAAGGGCTGAGGATCTCTTTTTCTTTTTTCCTACTGGTCTTCAGCATAGCTGATCTTGATAAGGGACCCACATCCTGCAGAAGAGAGCCATTTATGGCTGCTGGATAAACAAACCCTCATGAGGCTCAGTAAACACCCAGCATCGCAAATCATGAGATTAAAAGATTACACGGGGATTGTGGTGGTGAGAAATCATACGCATCTGTTTCTTACTCTTCCCTAAGCCTGTGGCTGAACCCTGGGGGAGATGACTCCTTGGCCCCCAAGAGCGTGGCGCTCCTATGTCCTCCTCTTCCTCTGGGCAGGTAATGCCACCTCAATAGTTGATATCAAGAGACAAGGATGGATGAGTCCACAGGTGGTTTATCCCACAGCCCAAAGGCTGTACAGGTATCTGCACCCATCAAGAGCAGCAACACCAGGAATTTCTGGCCCTTTGTGCGTCACCGTGCCCATAAACCCCTCACCTTGTACTCCTGGGCAGCCTCGTCCACAGGAACCACAGAATGGTTACGGTGCACCTTGGACCTGTCGCACACCATGCAGATAAGCCTTTCCTCGTCTTCGCAGAAGAGCTTCAGGGCTTCCTGGTGCTCCTTGCACAAGTTCTCCCCTCTTTCCACCTCTCTGACCGATTGCAGGTTCAAGTTCTTAGCTATTTCAATAATGTTGGCCAACTCCCAGTTGGGTCGGAGGCTCTCCTGGGGCACCGTCTCCCTGCACCGGGGGCAGGAGAAGTTGGTGGTCAGTCCTTTCCAGTTCTGAGTGATGCACGCCCGGCAAAAGCTGTGCCCACAGTGGATGGACACGGGGTCTTGGAAAAGTTCCAGGCAGATGGAGCAGGAGACTTCATCCTGGAGGTTTTCCACAGACATCCTGGCTGCCATGGCGAGCGACCAAGTTTGTTGCACTTTCGAACGATCAGGAAGGAGAGAGATTTCCTGATTCTAAGCCATTGGTTAAACGGAGGTCCAGCCCCTTTCTAGCAGGGCTTATGGCAATATATTTACTTATGGTGCTCTGCCGGTGCTGGGAAGTAGCAGTTAGACAACTGGGGAGGAAGACAATTAGAGATGTCCATCCCGTTTTTACCCTTTCCTGAAGCACTGGGATTTTTCAGTCTCCAAATCCTGTCCTTTGAATCAGTGGATTTGGTGACTCAACAGCAGCCAGAACAGGAGCTTCACACCTTACTAGCACCTAAGAGAGGTTGTGGTGCAGCTGGGGTGGGAGACAATCACTGGCTGAAAATGCTTCTGAGATATCGGGAGTGACGAGGTCCAAGGCTTGGGAAGGACCTCAGCACCCTTCGAGACAGCATCTGTAGAGCTGTTTGGGAGGACTCTAACACCTCTTGGGTGACCCTAAGGGTTCAAATGTACAATTTGCTGTGGGGCAGGGCCTTCCTGGATGTCAGAAGAAATTTCTGCCACTTCTGACCCTTGGGACATCAGCTTTGTCCTTGGGGTAAGGTGGGACATCAGACTAACACCCTGCAGAGACTGCTGTGGATCAAAGATGCTTATGTGTTCCTGGAGATTGCTGGTGCCTCCAAGACCTTGCAAGGTCCCAGCAGGTTTCTCTGATCTGCAGCGACATAGCTGAGCGTCTGGACTGATGCTTTTCCTTCCTTCTCCTGCTCTTTAAATGCTTTTATTTTGAAAAATTGTTGCTGTCCCTTCTTTCCAGCATCATTCATTTGCCATTGCCTTTCAACCCGTTTCCAGTCCAGGTGGTTTTCAGGCACATAAGCAGGAAGAGTCATTGCTGTTCCCTCCCATCACAGCTGTGATGAAGGAAGAAAGGCTTCGTGAAGTGCTTTCATTTGAGCTTTACAAGAAACAGGTCAAGAGAGGGCAGCAAAGCCACCAGGGTTTGCCATGCTGGTGGCGGCACAGCACTATTTTCCCAGTTTCTCTCTAACAAGAAAGAGAAAACAGCCCTTGAAATATAGAAAGACGCTTTAATACAGCCATTTTGCATATAAAAATTTATAGAAAACTGTTTACTAAGCCTCCTGACTCAAACGTGTGTATATAAATTGCAGAAAGGCAATTCTGTTCATCTTTTCTCCTCCAACCTCTGATTTCTCCCACCCCACAACTCGGAGAAAGGCAGCTGAAATCCACGGGGTTCAACACCAAAGCCTTAAAATGGGTATGTTCTTGCCAGCGCTGTGAGGTTTTTGGCTCATAAGAGGTCTTGGTGGGGAAAATAGCAGATATTACACTTAATTCAGTGGTATCCTCTTTTCCTTTCTAGCAACTAAACCAGGAACCAGAGCCAGCTTCTTCAGCCCTGCAGGAATGTCATTGTTGAATGTCAACAGTCAACACTGTTGAATGTCAAGGTACGGAAAAATCGGAAAGGATGGGAGAAGAATAGAAGGGATTAAAGCTGTGAAATTGGTGTCCCAGGGGCTGTTGCACAAATTATAGGCTTCGTTTTCCTGCTCGTCCCAGGGTGACATTCCCCAGCAAAACCTTGGAGAGTACCCAAATGTTAAAAAAAAATCCAGAGGTCTGCCCAAGATGATCCCTTCTCAATCTGCTCCTCTCAAAAACCCCATGAGACTGAGATTCAAAGTGGACACCGGGACTCATTTGCTCCCCTTTATTCTTTACCATCCATAGAGTCCCAAAATATAGTGTGGTTTCCTGGATCAAACCAAAGGCTTGTCCAGAGCACGTAATGTCCATCTTGCTGCCCGTGCTGTCTCAGGGAGCCAGCTGGATCCTGGACTCCCAAACCCAGAAGAAAGGCAGGATTTTCTCTCCGTTGAAAGAAGTCGGAGGAAAAGCAAAAGCCAAGGTCTCGTTATCGGCATCAAAGAAAGCCACGTGTCCCTTCTCGTAATCCAGAGAGACCCGGATAGTCCTTGGCCTCCCATTCAGAGGTTGAACTGTTTCGAAGGAGGTGAAAGCTTGAAACCTGTCCCCACAGATGCCAACAGCCCAAATCCCCTGGGAAGGGTCGAGGTTAATCCAACCCTTTCTCCACGCCGAGTCTCTGGCTACCCCCACAGCCCAAAATCCCCTGCTCCCCAGCTGCACTTCCCAGTAGTGCCTCCCCACCGTGAAGCCTTCGCAACCCAACACGGAGCAGTAGGTATCAAATCTCTGGGGATTGTTGGGCAAATTCTGGGGCGTTTCATCCCACCTCACGCTCCTCCGGTCCTCGGAGAGGATGAGGTGGGGGTTTGCTGTGTCTGGATCCAGAGTCACGTTTGCTGATGGGAAGGAAAGCACGAGAGAAGAAAAACAGGGTGTCAGAGGGAAGGTGATGGATATTTCTCTCCATCTGCACCCTCCTGGTTTTTTGCAGGGATGAACTCTTGGCCTGACCGAAACTGTTCTTTAAAGGCTTTCTCCATGAAATATGCCATCCAGATCTATTTAAAGGCTCTAATGATTTGTACTTTTTTTAATTCCGGGGGAATAGAAATTCATCTTGCCAACACAGCAGGAAAGTGTGAATTCCCTGCTTTTGCTGTCTTTTCTCACTTGGGTCCCCTTTTTCACCCCAGTATACCTCCAGTCTCCCGCGACTTACCCCATTGCACATCCAGTTCAACTGGGAGACTCTCTGGAAGGAGAGAGGAGGAGAGAAGTGCTGTTAGTTTGTTTATGGGGGAGAGGGAGTGTTTTAGAAATGGGTAAATACGACAAGGTGCACTTTTCCCCTTGCAAAACCAGGAAAATCACCAGGTGAACAAGTCCAGCTCATGGATAGATGGACCTTCAAACCCAATATTGACCAGCTTTACGAGGATATTTCTTTAATTCAGAGTTGACTGCACCAATTACTAATTGGAGATCAGAGGAGGGAATGGGACAGTTATCTGAACATGGAGAACGGTCTCAAAATAGCTCATTCAGGGCTTATCTACACCACCATCCGTTTGCACGGTGTTGACTTTTCACGCTGACTCGCTCACGGGTGGCTAGATGTTACCTACAGCCTGTTTGGTTTAAATAGGGCCGGAATCAAGAATTTGATTCATTTCCTTCGTGTAACTAAAGGGAGGGGTTTGCTCTAGCCCTTCACATTACTCAAGCATTCAGACGCGTGTGCAAATACGTCTGAGAACACCGTTACCCTCCCTTTTCCAGCCCCAGATAGGAGGGTTATTGAGTAACTCATCGTTAGCATTCCTTAGCTGGGGCTTTATGCTGGTCATTGGCTAGTGTCCACTCCTCTCCAGCTGCAGAAGTGTGTTTAGATTTTCCCCTTCCTTTGTACCTCTGAATTTCCTCAGGGCTTCCTTCAGAACGATGTTTTTCTGAGATAAATCCTTGAGTCTCTTTTCCACTCTGGGAAACTTCTCTGTCAGTTGCTGGGAAGTCCTTGCTTCACACCTGGAAGGAGAAGACTTTTGTATTCCTTCCTTGCTTGAATGAGCTACGTAGAAACCCTGCTTAGAAAAGCTGCCGGGTAAGCTTATTTCTCCCCAGGCATCAGGTTGAGTCAGTTGAGACATTGCTGGGCATATTGGTGGTCCCAACGTCCCTGTGGAGGACACACAATTGCTCTGGACCTCCTCAATGGTGGGTATTGGCTTCCTCCAGCTGAATGGAGGAGGTGGTGGGGATGCGGTCTTGCCCCAGGGCCATCTCCTCCCTAGCTTCTTCCTCACCCTGAGCGCTGGGGACTCTAGTAGAGAGGATAACCCGTCCTGCTCCCCCATTCCTGTCCGCTTTGTGACACTGTCCTGGGGACAACTGTCCCCTCCGGAAAGGGAGAGCCACGTACCTGGCCAAGGCACTCCTGGCATCCTAAAGGAAAGAGAAGATGGGAATTAAACTTCGAGCGATCTTCAGGTCCGTTTCTATCTCCTATCTCCCTCAACTGTTGTTTGCAAGCACGCTTGGCTTGGTTTGGGTTTTGTTGTGTCAGCACAGAGCAAGATCAGGGATCTCGTACTCATACAGTGGCCCATTTGGTCCACGGCTAGAAGAAATGCTCAAATACAGCTGGTGGAATATCACGTCCACTTCCAAACACTGCTTCTGCTTGTGTCCTGCCTGACATGGTCTCTTGGGGAGGGAAAGTGGTCCTATGCTGGGTAGCCTCACTGTGGACTTAAGCCAGGATTCGTTTATTAGCTCTTGTCACAGTCCTGCAAGATGTGCATCAATCTCCCTTACTTTGCCTGGGTTTGGGAGGGAAACAGTTGGTGGACACTTCCAAGATGCTGAAAGACTAATTCTGGGGTCCTCCTCACCATGGGTTGGATATGACATAGCATAGCTCATTAACGTTGACGTGCGATGTACGGTTGGACTTGATGATCTTAGAGGTCTTTTCCAACCTTAATGATTCTATGATTCTATGGCTTCTTCATGAAATGAGCATCTAAATAAACTACACAAAATGTTGAGGCAAAGTGATTGGGGAGAGGGGGAAGAGACCGCCACCTCAACGGCACATTCAGAGCATTGCAAACTCCATTGCTCAACTCCTCGTTCTCACCTGCAGGGATTTATTCTCTGGCTGTGGGCTCATCCCTTCCAGCTCCCGGATGAGGTTGCCCAGGTGGGAGATCTCCACGGAGATCTTCCTATCGTTCTCGGTCTGGGTCTGCACTATCTGCTTCTCCACATCCTCCAGCCACATCAGGAGGAGACGTTCCTGCTCGTCCTGGAACTGGTGCAGCTGCTTAAACACCAACATGATTTTCCACCTCTCGGCTCTTGTCTGCTGCTGCGGGGAGGGATGAGAACAGAAAAAATCCAAGACCTATAAAACCTGGTTAAATAAAACAGGAGCAAGGACTGGTCTTTGGCCCTGAGGACAGTCTAAGTCCATAGCACGTGGCTCTGGGTCCCCTTTGAGCTTTATGTGATAAGATACCCTGTGGAGTCATAAAATACTTGTGGCCTTTTGGGGAGGTTGTTTTTATTTTTCAGCTCGAGAAACATGAGGGCAGTGTTGCTTCATGTTTTTCCCACAGCCTGGAGGAGACCGGGCGTTGCGTGCAGGCATCTGCGAGCGTTTGATGGGACAAATCCTGCTGGGATAGTGTTTGAGGACACTGGGGTGAGAGGAGGATTCAGTGGTGAGATCCTGCAGAGCTTGTTGGAAACGGTCCCTGGCACATGCAGTTCCCCAAAACTCCCAGGTCTTGGCATTGCGGGCTGGATGGGACAGGACTGAATCCGGGACAGGACCGAATCCAGGCCAGGGACTACGGCACGAGCAACCAGCAGCATGTTCATGGTGTTTTCCTTCCATCCCCACTTTATTTAGCAGGAAAGCCATTGCCCGGCTCTGCTCACCTTCACCCCGGCAGCCTCCCCCGTTCTCATGAAGCTGCAGTGAAACATCCGTCATGCTTTCTGCTTCTGCTTTTGAGGAAATCACCATCTCTCACTTCCTTAGAGCTACAGATCCATCCCCCAACCTCTGGTAGCCCAAAACAGAGCTGGGAGGTGGTGGAAACATCTGGCGTGGTGCATTCTCCAAAGGAGATGTGTCTGCATCTGGATGCTCAGATGCCCCAAGCTGCCACGAGAGCCACCACCCTCACCGGGACCCAGACAGCTACGCAGCAGTCGAAAAGCCCCATCGGGGTCTGAGTTGGACACAAGCACCCCCATGGACCTCATGCTTGGTGTGGCAGACCCATCTCCAGGACCGGTGGTAGAAAGCAGCTCTTGGGGTGCAGCGGCGAAGATGGAGAGGTCTGAAGCACCATCCCACCACCCCATTGTGCAAATCCGCCCAGGAGGACCCACGTGCCCATCTCCTCCGTCCAAAACATGGCTCATCTAAGCTACAAGCACCTCCCTTCGACCATTCGGAAACCACCTCGCTCTCCACTAGCGTTTTGTGGCTGCCAATTTCCCCTCGAGAAACATCTGCGTTTCATTCACGGGTCCCTCACCAAGATGGAGCAAGTGAGAGACGGGCCCATCTGGGTGGAGCAGCTGGAGACGTTTTCCTCCCCACTGCAAATTTAGGTGCCGATCCCAACATCTCTTAACCCGCAGATCAGACCTGCAGGAGACATCTCCGTGCATACAGCAGCAGCGAGTACCTACCAGATACTTCTGGCTTCTCTTCTCCCCAGTCAGTTTTAATCCTTGGAGCTTTTCTCTTTCATCCTTGAGGCTCTTCAGTTTGCTTTGGATTTGCTCCTGGGCGTAAAAAAAAAAAATGGTATTAATCTGCAGGTTGTGGGGGAGAGGGATGCAGGGCTTCAATGTTGCTCTAGCTGATTCCTGGTGTGTTCGAGCATGAGACCAGCAGAGCTTGGAAATATTTAAATATTCTTTATTCTGTTGCCCCGTTTCACCCCAGAACCTTTTCTATGAAGCATCTTGTGAATGAAGAGTCAAATAAAAGCAGTATTTAATATCGCAGACTCATTTACACCCCTGTTCTGGTCTTTGCCAGTTCCTTCTCCCAGCGTATTTGTCACCAGCTATTTTCTGCATTCACCGTAATCTGTTCTGCCTTGCTTGGCTCGTTTTATCCCCTCGTGAGCCCAACATCCTTTTTTTTTACCCTTAATCAGGTCCCCCAAATTGCTGCAACTTCCCATCCTCTGCAGAATCAGCGTTTCTGCCCAAACTTGTCACCTTCAGCTCCTTCTGCAGACCAAGGAATAAGATGAAAAATGTCTCCAGAGTTTGTTTTTAGGAGGAGATAAATGGCACCTTGGAAATGTCTGGGGTTTAACATCTACTCCTCAAAGACCCTCCCATGACAAATGCCGGCGGACGTTTGCGGCGCACCCATCCCACCCTGACCCCCTCTTAATTTTCATCAGCTTATTTTCTCCCTCCTGCCCCTCGCTTCTTCTTTCCAACCCCTCATCTTGTTTCGTGCTCGCGGCGTGACTAATGTCACCTTTCACCTCCCCATTCCCAGTCATTTCTTCCCCTGTGGGCAGGATGAAATGTCACCGAGCTTCCTCCGCACAAGCACCGACTCCTCCTCCTCCTCCTCCTGACCCCATCCTCCCTCAAGGGAATTAAAAATGCCTCCCAGCATGGTCGCGGTTATCCTGAGAGAGTTGCTCAGAAAGAAATTCCTTCGGGGAGAGATTTACAGCGGAAAGGACAAGCCATCTGGGATTTCCAATCTGATTCTTGCACAAAGATGAGCGGCGAGAGCCGTGCCTGTGCACAAGTGAGTGAAGGTGGGGTCCAGCTCTGCTAATTTGGGTATTTTCTATGAGCTACCGGCCTCAGCTTCCTCTGTGGTCCCTGGAGAGGGTGACAGCAAATCAAGCGGTGGCTTTTTGTCAAGGAATCCAAGCTGACAAGGTCACCCTTAAATTGAAATCCCACTTTGGAGGTTGCGGTGAAAATCAGGTTTTTAACCAATTCGTGCCATCTGGGGGTGACCCCAAGAGTGGCTTTTGCTGGCGGGCTGGGTCTGACCCAGCACCCTGAATTCTCTGCCTGCCCCCCAGCTGAGCTGTGCCCCTCACCAGGCATCTGGGCGCCTGCAGAGCCGGGTGGCTGCATCACAGGGCTGGAGCCAAAGCAGCGATGCAAAACAGCTCCAGCCAGATGATTTACCGGCTCAGCCCAACCTGCTCCATCCCGAATTTTGCCAAATCCTACGGGACATCCTTCCCAATATCCTTGGGAAGATGGAGAAGCCCCTGGCTAGCAGACCTCAGCCTCTGATGGGCCAAAAAAAACCCCCAAAAAACCCCAAACTTTACGGCAAAGCACAGCGCTGTGATTTCTTACTTTGCATTCCTGGGCGGCTTCTTCGATGGGGGCGACGGTGTGAGCGCGGTGAGCGTGGGAGCGGTCGCACACCACGCAGATGGCCGTCCGGTCCTCCTGGCAGAAGAGTTTGAGGGGTTCCTGATGTTTCGGGCACAGGCTGCCCGCTCCGGCCGCGTACCCTGCCCTCGAGCTCAGCTTCTTGGCGATCTCCGCCAGGTTTCTTAACTCACGGTTTGGTCGAAATTTTCTTTTCTGGGCAATTCCTCGGCATTGGGGACAAGCAAATCTCCGGTCCGATTTTCCCGAGCATCGCGTGATGCAGTCCCGGCAGAAGCTGTGCCCGCAGTTGATGGACACGGGGTCGCTGAAATAATCCAGGCAGATGGAGCAAGATGCTTCTTTCTGCAGACTCTCCAGCGGGTCGCACTCGGCCATGGCTGAAGAAGAATGACACGATTACTTTTGCTTCATTTAATTCTTTTTTTTTTTTTTCGGCAGCAGCTGGGAGTTTCCTTCTCGATTAGCCTTTGCTATCTGAACTGGGAGGTCTTGTTTGAAAAGTGCAGCCTCGTAAAGGATGTAAAAGGAAGGAGGGGCGGAGAAAGGGGAATTTCGGGGCTGTTTTCTGCGCGAAACGCAGTTTTGCAACACCCCTCTGAAACCTGAGTCACTCCAAAAGGCATTTCAAGGTCTTCAGAAGTTTGCTGCTAAAGAGAAAAGAGGGAAAAGAAGTTCCTCGTCCTGACCCGTGACCTCTGAGTCCGAAATAATGTCTTGACGGCGGGCAGCATTCGGCGGAAGGAACAGCTTACGGACACCACCGCTCCCTCCTTCCCCCTCGCCAGCATCTCTGTGCAGCCAAAACATAAAATTAGGGGGGAAAAAAACCCCTTTCCTCCCTCTTTTTCCCAGGTGTTTTTGAGCCCAGCTGGAGGAAGAGCCGTGGGGTTGATACCCGAGCTCGGCGCTGCTGCCGGATACTCCGTGTTGCAGAGCTCAGCATCCTCACCGCTCGTTTAGGGGGTGATCCCAGCCTGCAGGAGAGCAGGATGCTCCCACATAACCGCCGGGACCGGGAATAAAACTGGTGTGAGGGATCTCCAGGTCAAACCCTGCCCAGGCTGAAGCAGCTCAGCGTATATTTTAATTTTCAGCCGGGGCCGATCAGCCAAATCAGGTTACAGCCCTGCGATACATTCGTGCATCGTCATGTACCTCTTTCCTTCCTCCGTACGTGCTCAAGCCAAGGAGTCGCTGGTTTAATTGCAAATGAGTAATCTAAGCTCTGTTTTCTTCTTGGCCACCTCTGCAGCTGCAGCTCTGGCCGCGCGGGACGCCTGCAGCTCCCGAGCTGCGAGAAGTGACTCGACGGAGGAAATGAATCACGCAGCACCAAAAAAAAAAAAAAAAAAAGAGAAGTGCTTCAGACGTCCTCAGCGAGATAAGTCAGGGCGTGCTCGGGGGGTCACGGCGGTTGTTCCGTGCCCCGAGATCAGGCACCAGGATTGGACCCGTCCTGAAAGGGTTTTGGTCGAGATGCTCTTATAGACATCTCTGGGTTCTCCTCCAGCAATGGGCAATTTTCCACCTGGGAAAGGCTTTTGGGCTTTTCCCATGCCAAAAATACTCCTGCCTGTGTGTCCGGGCATGGGATCTGCATCCCCTGGCAGAAGATAAATGTTCATCTTGTCTTGTTGCCCACCGATGCAAGCGCTGATCCCAACCTTCAGCATCCTCCCTTGTGTCTCCGACCTGCGAATCCAACAATCCCACCTCCTTCGGCCAAAGCTTTGGGGAAATATTAATTAACAGCAGGTTCACGACAGGCTTATGCGCGGCCCAGCCCTCGGCAAACCCACCCAGCCGGGTCTCAATGCTCAGCATTGAATTATCAGCAAGCCCACGGTCCCCTCGTTTGCTGTCCGAGAGTTTCAAAATCCTGGTCCATCCAGATTTAAAAATCTCCATTTTTCTCCTCCCCGCGATGTACCACAAAGCCACGTCGGTTATTTTTTAGGTGATGAATGGCTTAGGTATTTTTTCCAGTACATTGCAGGAAATGAAGCTACGCTGACCCGTCTCTAAATTCACCGCTATCTCCCTCCTTCCCCTTTTTTAAAATGGGCAAACTTGACCTCTTTTTCCAGCAGCTTCCCCGCCGTCCTCCACCACGTCACCTCGGCCACCTCTCTGACCCCATGGCTCATTGCCGCTAATTCCAGATGACGTGAAAATTCAGCTGCGAAGATGCTGATCTCCTTTTTTTTCTCCGCTGCGGCCATAATTTTGACCCCCGGTGCGGTACCTGTGGTTATTATACACGGTACTGCTCAGCACCTATGGATGAGTTAACTATAAGATCGCAGCAAGCCCTTTTAATGAAGGCTAAAATAAAATAAAATGTCCTTTTCCATTTCTCACAAGCGTGGTAACAATTCGGCCTCAGTTCAAGCTCTTTGGGGTCTCTCCGGAATAGCAGTTTTTTATGTCATCGGCGTAGCTGCTGCGATGCTGCAGCTTTTGCTTTCCTCAGGCATTGACTTTGCATATCGATGCGAGCCCTTCTGCCGTAGGACTTCTCTAAATTATGAGTTTAAAAAAAAATATATACCTCTAAAAAGCAGAGAGGAAGATGAAGGAAAAAAAACCAACCAAGGAAATGAATGCAGAGAAAAAAGTGGCAGAGAGGGGAATTCACTGCAGTCCTTTCTGCTTCAAAAAGGGAGTAAGAAATGGGCTGTGACGGGGCCCCGATCCCCTGCCTGACGTGAACTGGGCTTGGAAAACTTATATAAAGGGAAAATGATGGAAAAATGGCTATGATTAAAACATACAGAAAGGGAAAATGATGGAAGAAGGGCTGTGATTAAAACATACAGAAGGGAAAATGGTGGAAGAAGGGCTGTGATTAAAACATATAGAAAGGAAAAATGATGGAAGAAGGGCTGTGATTAAAATATATAGAAAGGAAAAATGATGGAAGAAGGGCTGTGATTAAAATATATAGAAAGGAAAAATGATGGAAGAAGGGCTGTGATTAAAACATACAGGAAGGGAAATGATGGAAGGGCTGTGATTAAAACATATAGAAGGGAAAAGAAGGGAAATGATGGAAGGGCTGTGATTAAAACATATAGAAAGGGAAAATGACGGAAGAAGGGCTGTGATTCTCAACTTTTTTCAGATCTTTTCTTTTCCTTCCTTCCGCAAAATCCAACCCTTTGCTTTTAATGAAGACATGAAGAGCTGGGGGCTCAGCCGCTTTCACGAGTGGGTTTTGGGGGGAGGGATGTAGTTTTGTGCCCCACGGAGGGGGAAGGAAAGAAAAAACAAACGGTAGCGCCCAACGTGGGGCTCGAACCCACGA
>NW_009186243.1:0-422 GCF_000690835.1 Fulmarus glacialis
GAGACGGGGCCGGCTCCGCCACTGGGCGAGCTGTCCCCGGTCATGTCCCCCGGCGATGGGGGACACCGGTGTGCGTGATGGTACCCCAGCGTGAGGTGTGATATACTGGTGTGGGTCACCGGGCACTGGTGTGGGTCACTGTGCACTGGTGTGGGTCACCGTATACTGGTGAGGGTCATCATGCACCGTCATGAGTCACGATGCACCAGTGTGGGTCGTGATGGACCAGTGTGGGTCACGATATCCCGGTGAGGGTCACCACACGCCGGTGTGGGCCACCGTGTGCCATCGTGAGTCATGGCACAGCAGTCTGAGTCACGACACACCGGTGTGGGTCACAACACGCCGCCATGAGTCACGACGCACCAGTGCGCGTCGCAATACCCTGCTGTGGGTCCCGATACGCCGTCATGAACCACAAT
>NW_009186243.1:595-978 GCF_000690835.1 Fulmarus glacialis
TGTGGGTCATGGTGCACTGGTGTGGGTCACCGTATACTGGTGTGGGTCACTGTGCACTGGTGTGGGTCACTGTGCACTGGTGTGGGTCATTGTGAACTGGTGGGGGTCACGGTGCACTGGTGTGGGTCACCGTATACTGGTGAGGGTCATCATGCACCGTCATGAGTCACGATGCACCAGTGTGGGTCGTGATGGACCAGTGTGGGTCACGATATCCCGGTGAGGGTCACCACACGCCGGTGTGGGCCACCGTGTGCCATCGTGAGTCATGGCACAGCAGTCTGAGTCACGACACACCGGTGTGGGTCACAACACGCCGCCATGAGTCACGACGCACCAGTGCGCGTCGCAATACCCTGCTGTGGGTCCCGATACGCCGTCAT
>NW_009186244.1:0-5486 GCF_000690835.1 Fulmarus glacialis
CCCTCTCTGGCTGTGGGAGGTGGTGGGGCCGCCCTCCGGCCTGAGGGTTTTAGCAGTGTCCGGTGCCACCCCTGTGCTCCTGGAAGGGCTCTCGGCCTTCGCTGCCTCGCAGAACTGTACTCCAGCGTTCCTAGCTCCTCAGGCTCCGGGTGTGGGGTGTTCTGGGGTATGCGCTAGCTGTCTAGCAAATGAAAACAGCTGAGAAAATGGCAGAACAGAGCTTATTGTTATTATTTCTGTAGTGGTTTTCAAAGCTGTGATCTCTGACATGATCTGAGGAAGCAGGGAGTGCTCTTTGAAAAGATCTAGTACCAGAAGAAACTGGGGAGAGGGGAAGGTGGGGGGTAAGAGAAAAGATACGAGGTGGGCGCTTGAATGTGAGGTGAGAGAAAGAGCCGTTCAGGGAGGCGTGTAATTCACGGGAGAAGCACTTTCACCGAGGTCCCTGGAGCCAAATCACACGGGAGTGCTGAGGCCTATAAATGAAGTGGGA
Organism: Fulmarus glacialis; assembly: GCF_000690835.1. NCBI lineage: Eukaryota > Metazoa > Chordata > Aves > Procellariiformes > Procellariidae > Fulmarus > Fulmarus glacialis. The sequence goes on from NW_009186244.1 coordinate 494, forward strand.
ACTCATTGCTAATTCAGAGTGGAAACATCTTCTTTAATGACCTTAATTCTAGACAAAGAAAACAGTGATAAACCCAGTGGAAATCCTGTCCTGGGTGATAAACTTCTGCCCTCTGAAATAGATGCCTGTTCTGCTGCTCTCTCCCTTTCCCTATTAACTCTTCTCTACTTCACCTGTGACCACACTTTTGAGTCACGTTTTTCTGAGAACTGCAGAATATGAGTTGCCTGAGGAGAAAAAAGCACGAAGTCCAGCATGGACTTGCCAAGGCACCTTTTCTTTTGTGCCGTGACCAAAGGGACCCCGGGGAAGCTGGTCAGTTTCTGAAGTTGATGCAGATGGAAGCATTTTCTTGATGAGAGAGACTGCGTTGCATTGATCTGTGCCATATTGCTTTGTGTTTTAGTATCTAAACTGGGATCTAGCTGTCACTGTTCCACTTGTCAATACAATGAGCTCCTAGGTGATAAGCTATTCTCACATTTTTGAAAACGATCAAAGTCCATGAAGATTCCCATGTATTTTCTTTGTGGAGTGAGGTTCTGGCTTAGCCTTCCAGCGCGCCTGCCAAGGTGTATTTGCCTGCTGCCCCTGTCTTTCCGGTGGCATGCCCCGTCCTGCCTTCTGACCGGGCTCGGGTTGTCCTGGGCTGCTCGGGTGGCTTTCATCCCTCATTTCCTTCTCTTTGCAGAGGCACGGCAGGGTCGCTGACAAGCGGACCATGTGAGTGCACTCTGCCCTGAAATCCAATAGGACATGTGCACTGTGCATGCTCCAGGCTGGGTCTTATGTATAGCGAAGGCCTCTGTTTTTGGTCCAGAAGGCTGATTAGGAGAGACACGGTGCAAAGAGAGCGCAGTGTTGTGAGAGAGCCCTGTCCTGCTTCATTTCACGTAGGATATTGCCTTTAGTTCCCTGTTGTTGGTTTGGAGGATGCACAGAGCAGCCCTGAGCCACCACAGCTCCCTGTACAGTCACTGCCTGTGTTAGCACAAGCTGTGTGAGTCCGGTCAGGTGTCATGGTGTGCTGAGCTGACAGCACAGGACTAAAAGGTTACAACATCTTCACATTTGTTTTCCCACCTCCTCACTCCCATCCTCTGCCAGCTTTGCTGTATTGATTCCAGCGTCAGTGATTCAAGAAACTGTCATAAGCGATGGTGAGTTATACAGTCAAGGTGGGAAAGAACTGAATCCTAAGAAAAGAGCTGAGAGAGAAAAATTCCGAAAATGCTATTTAAATTGAAGAGTCGGTCAAGAGACCTGCCAAGAGAGAGGATGGATGTCTCTCCTGCAGGCTTGGAGAGACAATGTGGCCTTGGGATAGCTTATCAAATAGAAATTACGGAGGACAGAGTATACGAGGACAGGGGGAAATAACATGCACTGTCTATACACATTAGAGGCAATTTGTAAAGCAGTTTAAGAACTTTGGATAGAAGATTCTTTATCAGCGTAAGTGTTCATCAATGGTTGTCCAATAAAGTGATGATGCTGGGGAGGTGCAGGAGGAGTACTGAGGTCTCGTTTTCCCAGCTCGTGTTTGTTACGTGTGGTAGCGTGCGTGTGGAGGGGTTATTCCCAATCACTCTGCGTTGGTTTTACTACCATTTTAGTTCATGGTTTGACATTTTACTACAGGCTTGAAGATCTAGACCCTCATTTTGGATTTATATGACATTCGTAATCTCCAAATTGCGGGTTAGATTGCAGTTGTATTGTATAGAATTAATTGTGCTAATAAGCTGCAATAGACATTGTGATTAATGCATACATTTTATTATATGCAGCCAGCTCTTAGAGTTTGTATGTATTTGTTATAATTAAAATTACCAGCAAATTTGTTTACTGAAAAAACATATATCAGTTAGTGAATCCTTGCACTCTTTTTAGGATGTTTCAATTTTATAGATGAGGAAACTGAGGTATAGGGGGATTAAACTATTTGTTTGTAGTAAATAGCTGTCAGTCTGGAGATACAGAGCAAGGATGTAATATAAGTAGAGGGAACCAGCGCATTAGTGCATATTAGTGTTGGGGCATAGGTCTTGCATGTTGCTCATGCATAAGGTAGCCAAGTAATTACATTCTGGAGTAAAATTAGCATGCACTGGTACTCCATCCTTGTGATACCACAATTTGAACTTCCCTGAGGAGCCAAAACCATGATTTTTGCTTTCCCCTGGAAGCATGGAATTGAATTTGCCATCAGGTGCAGTATCAGAGTTGGGGGTGACAACTACATTTTGTTGCACTGTATGCACATTGCATCCCCAGATAACCCCGCAGTCGAAAATACAAAACAATCTGCCTAAAATTAAAACTGCTTCTTAAATCCTCTATCTGATGTTGCCTGAAGCTTTTTGTTCAGTTTATCTTCACAAGGTCACTGAGACAGAAGAGTGTGTTCTCTGAGCATGTTGGCCTGGAGCCTTTCATGCAGATGCTTTCATTTAACATTTGGGACGTTCTCCCTCTCCCTTTCGTCCCTTCCTTTTTACTCCCCCGTTTTCTGTATCTCTCTACTCCCCCCATTTGAGCTCAGGATTCCTCAGATCAATACATGTAGGAATAGAAGTTATCCTTTTTTATCACCTTAACATGTAACCACTAACCATAAGCTTTCTGGGCACCCAGGCTGTCACGGGCCGGAGGCTGCTGGTCTGTCTGCCAGAGCTGCCACGCATGCTGCCTGCAGCACTGCCCTCATCTTTGCTGTCATCCTGCCACATGGAGCATTTGTCTTGCAAAACCATGTGTTTGAAGCAAATTCTGTTTCTGCCTCTTTCAGTGGCTTGCAGTGTGATCTTGGACTACTCACTTAAGATCAAAATAGTAAATTCACGCTTCTTTGATTTTTTTTTTTAATAGTCAAGAACAGGAAATTTCAGTTCAGATTAATAGCGACTGCGTGCTCTGAGAGACATCCCAGGTGTTGCAAGGTGAGCTTCCATTAAGATATCGAAAATTGGAAGCCACTTTGGAAGATTGAAGCCAAAGTTTGAGATCTGATAAAGGGCCTAAGTGTCTATGAGTTTGGCACGTGCTGTCTAGAATGAACACAGCATCAGGAGCCTTCTCCTCCTGTGCAGCAAAAACCAGTGAGAGAGGAGCAGTGCAAAAAGGCTTTGTGCCAAGTGAGAAGCTGGCCCTAAACTTCTGAGCCTCATTTTCTCCAGCTCTGCAATAGGAATAATTGCAAATACTTTACTTATAGATACATGTTAAAAATTAGTAAAATGTCCACTCAAATGTTGTTAATTATCAAATATAGTAAAACTGCTTCTATGTATGAGAGATCTGCAGGCAGCACACTTCTCATTTGCAGCAAGCTGCTGCAAGAAGCAAACAGCTGTTTCCAAACTAGTTAATTAAATTAAGGCAAAAACTAGAATATTAGTTCAAATAGTTCAGGATTCTCTTTTCTCTTTCCTTTCTGCATTAGGGAACACAGACTGAACAGCAGGCCACATAAGTTACTATGTAATCTGCTGTGTAAAAAACCCATGTTTAATACCTCCTTAACGGGGATGTTAAGATGGATTAATTATTCTTTGTTCTGGCCTCTGAAGATAAAGGGTAATTACTATTAATTATGTGTAATTGAAAAATTGCTCCTCCACAAAGAATCCAATAGCATTAGCGGGATTTTAACTTCTTGCTACCTATAGGGAGGCGTACAACATTCCATAATGTTATGGCAAAGACTGCCATAAACTTAAGAATGGCCTCAGAGAGTCTTACTCGCTTTTCAGCCTGCACTTGAGACCGGTATTTGCAGAGATAACAGATCTCAGAGCGTGCTAGTGAGACAGGACGCAGTGTTTTGTTTTGTGCTGAACGGCACTTAAACAGAAGAAGATGCAATCTGTAAGGCTGGTTGTCATTGGTGATGCTGCAAGACTTTTCCTCAGTGAATTTCCAGAAACGTGTGGAACAACCACAGGTAAACCAAAGGGAAAGTATTGGAAACAAACAAACAACAATAACGACGACGACAACAAAAGAAACCCTTGAGCTTGCCTATCTGGGAAGGAAGCTTCTGAAAAAAAGAAAAAACAACCCATGACTCTTTAGCAACCAGTGCGTCACCTGTGGGTCAGCACAGGCAGTAGAGGTGTCTGACAAAGAGTGGAGACTATGTTGAGATATTTTAATTAAGATGAAAAAGAAAAAAATTATTATTTTTACAAGGGCAGAGCACTTTCAATTATATAAGATTAGTTGATTGGTTAGCCTGAGACCTGAAATTCCTAACTGCCCTACCGATTTCTGTTGTTAGCTAAAAATCCTCAAAATATTTAGGTGCGTAACTTCCTTTGACTTCAGTGGGAGTTGGGCACCTTCATATGCATAAAAGTCTGGCCCGTGAGCTCTCTAGACCTTAGTTTCACATTGGCAAAATGAGGATAATAACATTTTTCTACTTCAAGGAGCGCTACAAATAAATTAATGAGTTGTTATGCACTTAAATAATATAATAATCGAGATAATAGAAGCTCTTACAACATAAACATAGCCTAACCTGAGCCACCTTCTTCAGGTATGAGTTGGTGTAGAGGCTACTCTGAAACAAAAATGATGTGTCTAGTGTTGCTTGTCTTGCAGATCTTTGCTCTCTGCTTTTTCTTTCCCCTGAATTCCCATATGCAGATTAAGGCAGGGTCCTATTTTACAGTAGGATATATCTGCTTATGTTGCCATATACTGAACAATCCTTTTTCTACATGTCTTGTTTAGCTCCCGCAGCCTAGAGCAGCATAGGCTCAGAGATGTCGTCTGCGAGCACTTGTCTCCCTAAGGAGAGGCAATGAAAAACACTTCCCAGTGCATCCATCGCTCAGCAGCTGTGGCGCTGAGGCGAGAGGACAGGCGTCCTGGAGCAACCTCATATAACCCGTGCCTGCTGCCTGGCTCCGGCCGGGCAGCACAACGCGTGCAGGGGCGGCGGGGGGCTGCGGTGGAGCTGCCGGGTGGGGTACGGCACGGCCGG
>NW_009186245.1:0-2033 GCF_000690835.1 Fulmarus glacialis
GCTCACATGCAGTGACAAGCTGGGGAGCCCGCCGCCAGCGGCGTGTTCCAGCAAGGTTAATGATCAGGCAGGGGCAAGGTTCCTGGTTTGCACTGCGGTCAGAGCCTCCCTCTTCCCTTCTCCCTTTCCTTTTTTTTTTTTTTTTTTTTTTTTTGCTTGGAAGGCATAGGAATGAATATTGCTAGTAAAGGAATGAAAAGTCCGTGTAAACAGTAGCTTCTGTCAATGCATTAGGGGCAAGGAGCCTCCTGAACAATGCAGCGACTTCACTTTAAATTCAACCCAGGCAGGAAAAAATATGTAAAACAAGCCCCGATGTTCCCTCCCCCATTTGCAACTGTTTAAACCTTGTATTGCCCATACTGGTCCCACATGCAGAAAGCGGCGGCAGTGGCAGGAAGTCCTCTCCCCTTTGTCCCCCCTGAAAGCGAGGGCTGTGAAGTCCCCCCAAGCACGGCCCTCCCGGCAGCTCAAGCGCCTTCTCTCCTCTCTAAACTAGCTGCGAAGTTGTGGCTATTCAAAGTGAAACTGGTAGCAGTTAAGGCTAATGGGTGTCTTTTGTACCGTCAAGTATTTTTAAAGGATCAGAATATTCTGGAATTCGTTTGCGAGGTACTTCTGTTTTACCCGACATGGTAAAAAAAAGAAAAAAATTACACGATGTAACTGTTACAACAGTGCCGTTTGGGGGAAAGCAGCTTTGGATAGGAGGTTACATTTGCACAGCCCACCTGTACATCGCGTTATGTTTTTGCTAGATTATGGTGAGAGCTCGCTTTAACGAACTACGCTGGAAACAGCTGGTGTGATAAAAGCGCAGATATGCAAGCCTGAAGAGAAGACAGACAAACCCTGCGAAATGTGTTAGCAGCAGCAGTGGTGGTTTTGAAATCCAGTGAATTACTGGCATCAGTTAAAATTCGTCTGATCCTTTTCTTATTTTCAACCTGCTGATTTCTTGGGATGGAATAGCACTTAGTGATTTGGAAAAAAAAAATTTGTCCGGTTTTGCAAAAAGGTTGTGTTTTAAAATAGCAGGAAAGTACATTTCCGCATAGATGAAATACTACTATTATTAGTAGATAAGTATTATCAAAAGTTGTCCTTTGCCTGATTCCCTAAAAAGTGGAATATAAGGTTTTTTAAATTCAATTGCCCCTGTATTTTTTCCCCTGTTGTGGGTTTTTCCATTTTCTTTAAAAGCCTGTTTAACTCAATCATTACGGGGTTACTCGATTTGTCTAGGTAAAGTATGTCTGTATGAATTAAAAGACAACTTGTAGTTTGAATACATGGTGGGAATAATTGTTAATGTTGTTATTTTAAAATGATGTCAAGACTGCTGAGGAAGATGTCTCAGACCAAACAGTAACAAAGGAAATCCTCTGCCGATTGATCACATTGATCTGTCATAAGCGGCACACGCTTCCCAGTGTTCATCTGTTCAGGTTGGTGGTCATTATGTCTTCTCGGTACAATCTCTGGCCTTTAAACCAGACTTCTGTTAATATTGATGCCACTAGCTCAGCTGAAATCAGGGTCCCATGGTGCCAGTGACAGAATTGTCCTAAAAAGTGTGTCACTTCAACTAGAAAGGTGGTGGAGAAGTGGTGTGGCCAGCTCACACAGCGAGTTTGTGACAGAATCAGGGTTATGTCCTCAGTATGCTAAATCTCACTCGGGCGCCGTCTCTTCAGGGACGCCTTTAGGGATGCATTCACTTGTTCACCATGAATGAGAACACGCTGGCCACCTCGTTCATACAGCCCTGTAAATGATGATGGCTTTCATTCAGCGGTGAGCTATGTAAGGTTCAGACTCATAACCTTAAGGTGAAAAGTAGTATAGACTTCAAAGTGATAGGGACTCTGTAAGTAGCTAAAGGGGCCGAAAGAATGCATAGACCATTGTCAGTCCCTCGGGCTGTCTAGGCCTCTTCTGCACCTGTATTTGGTGACGTTTACAGGCATTCTGAGGAGACATTACATTTTCAGGGAATTGAGTAAGATAAAATACTTGAGTGCACTATTTAC
>NW_009186246.1:0-1136 GCF_000690835.1 Fulmarus glacialis
CCGAGACGGCCCCGCTGCTCTGACTCACGCTCGAAGCAGCCTGAGGAGCCCTCGGGAGGAAAACACACGGTGTCTCCGCCAAGACAGAGGGAACAGCCGAGGGCGGTTGTTTCTGCAGCCGCCGGTGCCGGGGACACCTCGTCAAAAAACACCTCGCCGGGCGCCACGAGCCCGCTCGGCCACCGAGATCGAAGGCAACGGGGTGAGGCCAAGGCACGCGAGCGAAGGGGCAGCTCTCGGCCACGAAGACTAGAAACGAGCCTGGTTTGGATTTTGCCCCTGAGCACCGAGGGAGAGCATGGGGTTACCTGCCCCAAATCAACCAACAACCTGAGCAGAGCCAAGCAGAACCCAAAGCACCAAATCATCCCTCTACGGACGAGGGGATATTCCCTCTGCAGACAGGGACAGGGCGGAGGAGCATCCCTCTGTCTTGGCACTCCTGTTTCTTGCAGAGAAAAGCAAAGATTTGCCATTTAGCCAGCCCCGTCGCAAAAAAGCATCAGCGAACGCCGCCCTGCGCATCCACCTGTGACCCGGGACAGAAACCCCAAACCTTCCCCTACTGCCGTGCACGAGCCTCATCTAGAAGAATTAACCTTGTAAGTCTAAGAGGGTAATCAAATCTCATGCTCCAAGGCATAAGCCGATCACCAAAGGGGTCAGGAAGGAATTACTGCCCCACACGAGCCGGGGATTTTTGCCTTTCCCCTGATGCAGACCATATTGGCCGTTGCCAGAGTCAGCAGGCTGGCCCTGAAGGACTGATGGTCTGATCTGTTCTGGCAAATCCTCTCCAGTAATTCCTCTAATGACATTAGTGACTCTTACTTGCTCTCCTCCCTTGGTTTTGGCTTCTGCTGTAATTCTGGTCTTCTCCGTGCGGGCTCGTGGTCCGAGCACCCGTGGGAGGCAAGACCTGGGGCGTGAGCAGGGTCGGACTCACTGATGCTGTAGGTTGGGTGCGAGATGCGTGGGAAGAGCTTCACCTCTCAAGCGAAGGCTTTGGAGAGCCCCTGTTCAACCTTAACTCTTCCTGAGGTTCACAAAGCCTCAGCGGCCCCGAACCACCATTATCGATGGACTCCACTTGCAGAGCGAGCGGAAACGCAGGCGTCGAGAGCCGCTCTGCCTCC
>NW_009186247.1:0-2084 GCF_000690835.1 Fulmarus glacialis
GGCTCAGCGTTTTCCCAGGTGAGCACCACCCCTGAGCCTGTGCCCTGCCCAGCCAGCCCCCTCCGTCCCCCAGGAGGCTGAACCCGCCCGGCCGTGATCCCCCGGCCTCGGGATTCACCCCAACCCGGGGCAGAGTTGCAGGGGCAGCGTCTGCACCCCTGCACGGCTCTCCAGCTGCATGTGCATGGTGGAGCTCAGCACGTACACCTCCCCGCGCCCACGCCCTCTGCTCCCTCTCCCACTGCCACCATTAATCCTGTAATTCTGCACTTTCTAGCAGGTCATCGCCCCGTTACAACGGGAGCTTGAACAGGCTGCGTTTTGCACCACGGCTACAAAGGCAAAGTCCCTCTCCGGCCAGAGCTACAGGCAGCTTGTTGCCCCGAACGCACTGAGCAGCAACGATGTTATAAAGTAAAGTGAAAACAGTCCCTTGGCCTCTGCACACCCCCTTCACGGGAGGCTCATGCATGCCGTGGGAGGTTTCTGGGTTGCTTCTTTGAAAAGCTATTTGAGGTCAGGCTGACTCAGTGTTTCCCAAAAGGCAACAACTCTTACTGTTTCGGTGCAGGTCTAGAGCAGCCGCCAAGCACCCCCCTGCGCGCTACCTCTCTACCAGGGAGAGGTAGGTGCTTTCTGCACATGTAGAGCCAGACTAGACCTGCTATCCCAACATTCAAATGCAAGCCGCAGCTCTCTGCCTGCAGATAACCTTTTCTGGGAACCGGGGGGATGCTCCCAGAAGGCGAGGAGGGGACATGCCAGCGGCAACCCACGCACCCCGAGAATTTCTCATCTTCACTTTGCAGGTAGCCTCTGCAGCTCCAGAGCCTGTGCGTGGTTGGAGACGGCAGTCTCCAGCACGGTTATGGGAAATGAGTCTTCCCAGTCCACAAAGAGCGAGGTGGCCCCCATGTAAGTGATGTGGGTCAGAAACCAGGCTGCCTGGCCCATGCAAAGTCCAGTGCTCGCATCATTTGGGGAACTGATGTTTCCAGTTCCTGTGCAGGACACGCGGGACACCACAGCACTGAGCCCTCTGCTCAGGGTTTGCCCCCCCACGCCACAGCAACCTCCTTCCCAAGGAGGGAGAGGCAGGCTGCAGTGGGTGGCCATCGCGCCCCCGTGCTGGGGAGAGAAGAGGCCACCGTGGCTGGGACTAGCAGAGACAGACTTGTGAGGCGGCTTCAGACTGTTTCAAAGAGAGCAAGCGAGCTCCCCAAAGCACCTGTCCCTCCTTTAATGTTCCCAGCTGCAAGAAGATGGGTTACAAAGAACCGATTGCGAGCAACCTTTCCTCCTCCCAAGGAAAATTCAAGGCTAAATGCTTATTACTGCCATTTCTCTAACGTGGGGCAATTGCACTGGCTGTGCAGCCTTCTCAGGAAAGTGTTTTATTCTGGTCCACAGAATTCACGAGCTGAATTTTGATATGGCTCTTCCCTGGGCTCACGCCCATGGATCCCCCCCAAGAGGCTTCAGCCCCCGCAGCTCTATCCCTACATGACATCCGTACCCGAGCACCTACTGCCAAGCCCCCGTAAAACACCCCCTTTCTCCCAGTCATGAGCAGTAACCCAGAGGGTGAAGGGCAGGAAGGGCTTCTGCAGAAAGCCACTCTGTCACACGCGCCTACACGAATGGCAACAGCCACAGAGCAGCTCAGGAGTGGGTGTGCATTGGGGTGCTGAGCACACCCTGCAGACCCCCGCCTGCGGGCTGCATGGGAGCACCCCCCACTTGCTTGCTGCATACCGGTCCCATGGCCCACCACAGCACGCGTGGCCTTTCCCCATGAGGAGGCGGGCCGCCCTGGAGGGCTATGGCGTGGTCTCGGGCCAGGGCCAGGCCCGGGGCCCAGTGCAGAGCCCAGGGGCGGGCAGAGCTCTCCCCGCTCCCTGGGGCTTCCTTGGTACCTGGGCACCGGGGCTCGCCAGCTTCCTTTCCAGCCTGTCCAAAAGAGCCGTCTCCATGCGGAGCACTACGGAAACGTTTATTGAGAAGAGTGTCGGGTGGCCAGGCTCCCCAGGACCCCTCTGCAGCTGACCACATGTCTGGGGAGAGGAGTGCAGCCTCAGCAAAGG
>NW_009186247.1:2125-2337 GCF_000690835.1 Fulmarus glacialis
GTTTCCTTGGGGAAAGTGTGTCCCCGCTCTGGTGTAGCCAGGGAGGTAAGGTTGGCTACGCGATCCCTGCGTGCCCAGCAGCCGGAGGGAGAAGGAAACAATGCGGCACCAGTCACTGAACAAACAGCTGTGAGATCCGGGGGCTGGCTCACACTCGCGAGGGGCTGGATGCTGCCGGGGAGGGGTGGCTGCTCTGCATCACACTCCACCTT
>NW_009186248.1:0-1829 GCF_000690835.1 Fulmarus glacialis
GAGAAGGGTGGTCCGTCACGGTGCGGGCTGCGGGAAGCGTGACCTGTTTCCAGAGGGATGCCCTTAGGCCGCAGCAGCGGCCTTCGGGCTAAATGCTGGGTTTGGAGCGGCCTTAAAAATCACCGTTTTCTTCAGAGCGAATGGCGTGCTGTCTGAAAAGCTCTGGCTCTGTTTCAGGCCGTTACTGTGGCTTTTTAGGGAGGGAATGTTGGGAGTTTTTCTGCACTGAGACATTGGATGCGAGGCCCAGTACAGGTGGGTGTCCTGACAGCCATTGCACTGGCTGCTCGTCCGCGTGCAGACCCTGGAGGGCCGAGTCAGCAGAGCCGCCTCGTATCCCTGGTGAGGCAACAAAGCTGCTGTGGACCTGCAGGAGAGTAGTGATCCTCTATTTCGTTATTCTGCATGTGCAAGATGCAGGTTCCCGGTGGATTGGGAAACGTGTCAGTAAAGGCATGTAGAAGCAACTTTCTGGCTCCTAGCTTCCAGTTGTCCCAAGCTTTTGCTCAATGAAGGGTTTTTTCATTGGGGGGGGAAGTATTAATTCCCAAATAACAAAATACCTGGAAGAAAATTGACTGCCTTTGGGATGGGAATAAATGTAACAAGACTTAGTGCTAAATAGACTTTTTTTTTTTTTAAAAACCAGAAATGAAAAATACTGTAAAAGTAGAGCTAACAGCTAATATAATCTACCTCTGTCTTGTCTCTTGTTGAGTGGTTGGTTGAGTTTAATGTTTTTTGGAAACATCTGTAACACAATTACAGTGGGGCCACCCCGTATGAAAAAAATATACCCATCACCCTATGAAAAGCAGTGGGAATGAGTGTGAAAGGACAAGTTTTTTTTTTTTTTCCTTCCTGATGTTGGAAAAGATATATTCAAAGTGTGAATTAGGACATTAAGGAAGCAAGCTACTGACAGGCTGCTTGTAGATTTTACTTGGTCTAATTTTCTGACTTGAGCAATACCAGTGGACTAGTTGTAGTGGTAGTTTTGTTGTTGATCCTGCTTCTGTGGCTGTGGAAACAGGAACGCTGGTACTGGGGAGAGTTGGGGAAAACACAGTTGGTAAGAGGAGTGGGAATATATCTCTTTGGAGCCACACAGATTTAAATTGGTATGAGCCGATTACGAAACTGCACCCTGGAATCTAATGCAATTTTTATTACATCGGTCCTTTCTCCAGGTTGTGGCAATAGGAAATAAACATCGACTTCAAGTTGAAATCACGTTTACAGTGTGGGGGTTTTGTGTTTGTTTGTTTTTTCCTACTCATTTCAGTAAAGTCTGCAACTACTAGTTTTTTTGGGCCTAGCTTAACTTTTTTCTTCTTCTTGTTTTAATGCGTTGAAGGTTGGAGTAAGAGGGAAGGATATTGTTGTTCTTGGTGTGGAAAAGAAGTCTGTGGCAAAACTTCAGGATGAAAGAACTGTACGGAAGATCTGTGCTCTCGATGACAATGTCTGCATGGCTTTTGCAGGTATATGATCCCTTCAGGGAGGGAACTTTTTGGCAGTTACTGGAGCACCTTTGGGTATGTTTATGGATTCTGAGAACATAAAATACGTAGCATAACTGGCTGAGAATTGTGGGGAAGAAGTGTATTTCCACGGTTGCTTATTATTTTTTAAATAAGATTAGCCTACTGTATGGATAAATATATATAGAGAGACAGTGATCTAATGAGAGGAAATACGTATTGAAGTTACTAAAGTCCTCTAGGTTTAACGTGAGGATGAAGACTGAGAACTGATGTGTCATTGGCACAGATACATATATATATACGGTTTATATTTAAATTTATGTGTATATATAAATTTAATAT
>NW_009186249.1:0-1299 GCF_000690835.1 Fulmarus glacialis
AGCCGCGGTGGGCCCGCCTCCCCCCGGGACGCCCAGCCGGGGCACGGGTCGGATGCGGAGGGGTATGTATGTACCCCAGCCCAACTCTGCTGCTCGCCCCAACCTGTGGCATGGGATCGCGTGGGATTTCCTCAGCAGGTGTGAAACGGGCGGCCGAGGAGCGGTAACTCTTTCCTGGTGACGGGGGCTTTGCCTAACGTGAGCCAGCTGACGGGCATCTGCGCCTCGTCATGCTGAAATGTTTGAGCATAGGAAGAAACAGGATCGGCGCTACCGATTAACTCCCGAAGTATGCTGAAAATGCGGTGTCACTTGTCTTAAGAAGGGCTTGGTTTTGTCTGCGGTGCTAATTGATTTCTGTTCAGGCTGATCCCTCTTAAAACATGAACAGATTTAATGGTTCTTACTCCCGAGCTCTATGCCACAGAGATAATTTGGGTTATTAAGACGCATTAATAAACAGTTAATAGACACCCTTTTTTTCCGGAGAGGTAAGCTCTTCTTCAGTCCAAAATAAATGAGCAGCCTCTACCAAAGCTCTCCCGCACTTCGGGTCAGCATTTACTGCTCACGCGTGTCAAAAATACCCTACAAGTAGGGAAGTGGCGGTGGCTTGTCCCATAGAGCCCAGGGAAGTCCTGCTCCAGCGTCGCACGGGAGTAAGACGGACTGCAGCATCCCAACAAAGGAGCGGTAACTAATTTGGTCTCTGACTCCGCCGATGAGAAAATAGCTCCCAACAAGTGCACCGAGCCCGGCTTCAGCCCCTGAGCAAAAGAGGGCGAGTCAAATTCCTCGAGTCAAAGTCTGGGATGTGCTAGAAAGCCGCCTCGCTGTTAAGGCCAGGAGGATGAATTCATATTGTAAGAAACCTGAATGAGAGCTGGGTTAGATAACTTGTCATTTCCTTGGCTCCATCCTCCGCTCCCGCCTCCTTCCCCTCCAAAAAAAAAAAAAAAAAAAAGAAAAAAAAGAAAAAGAAGGCTTATAAGAATTTGCTCTGGCCTTCCTTTACTTTCTATCTGGTACGTCTCATATTTCATTTCTGGCAGCCAAAGAAATCTTAATAAAAAGAACGTGTAGAAGCATTTCCAGAGGAATAATTTGATCAGGAATCATTGCTGGTTTTGGAATTAGTCCTAAAACTTATTAAAAGTTGAACAATCCCAGCACATATTCTTCTCTTCCAGGGATCCTTTTCCCGCGTTAATAGCCTTTTTTCCCCCCCTCTTCCCCCTGCTGCTCCGCGTGGATACCATCGATAGGAGTGCGCGAGTGGGGGTGGTGTTGTTTCACCCT
>NW_009186250.1:0-532 GCF_000690835.1 Fulmarus glacialis
GAGGGGGGGGGCGTTGTCCTCCTACGTGCCCAGCTCCAAGGCACCAAGGTAACGAAAAACGCAGGAGGAGCCTGGCTAGGTACCCAGAATCCCAGAGCAGCCCTCGGGCTTCCTGGGAGACAGCTAGCCCCTCGCGGGGGAAATGCGGCCTTCTCCCCAGCCAGCTACCGCTCATCCCTTCTCCCCTCCCAACTCGTACCCACAACAGACAACAAACAACAAACTGGGCATCATCCAATAGAGTAAACTTGAAAAAAATACACGGCTGGAACAAACCCTGGATTCACATCAGAGAAGCCAGGAGATCATTGTCTAAGGGACTGACACATTTGGACAGTCCCCTCTCTTTGAGCAACTAAATTTTTACAAAGTTGCAATTGAAAAAAACCAAAAATCTGTTTCGTACACCCTGATAATAGGAAATCATCTCTCCTTGTAAAGAAAACACAGGCTAACTGTAAGAAACATCTGTTTTCAGATCTCCTGATAAGATAGGATTACTGCCAAAATATTTTTAAATTATCACAAAAAT
>NW_009186250.1:563-10443 GCF_000690835.1 Fulmarus glacialis
TGCTGATAATTCCAGAGGATGAACTTTTTGTGTTACAGCAAACACACTTGAACCCCCCTCTCTTCCCATCCCTGCAAGACCTGTGGGGCTGTGCCTGCTGCCCTGTGGGGCACGGAACTGCCACGGCACCCCAACACCGTGGTGCACCAAGTTCCAGCTATAAATCCGTCCGGTCTCCTCCATACCAAGTATTTTTGTCACCTGCTTCTCGCCTACCACAGCCAACGCTCCTGCAACCCAGTTTATCTTTTCTGTTCTTTATGAAATACTCTTAATTATTCATATCCCATACTTCAGAAAGTCTATCTTAGGTTCTCCCACTTCCAGGTACGTACGTTACTTTTTATTACTCTAAGTATCCGATGGAAGTAAACTCATACCCACTTACTAGTTGTTAACACCTTGCAGCTTTATCCATTTTTTTTCCTTGTCTTTTTAAGCAGATAGTACAGATTTCTGTATTATTTTAAAATTTTATAGCTGCTTTCAGAAGAATATTTTACTTTCAGAAGAATATCACATTTGCATTTTCCTCAGTACATCTTCAATTCTGAGTGATGTCAGGAAGATACTCCTATATAAAAGCAGGAACAACTTCTCCTTCCACAGGTACCTAACAAATTAAAAGTGGAAAGAAAAAAGTTACAGGGCAGGAACTACATATTAATTGGTTTTACTATGCTTGAGTTACTATTACTTTATTCTTGGTTGGAACTAGCAGCGATGCGCAGGTGGGAAGGAGCCTGCTGTCCACAGTCTCTCCTGTTCAATGCCTGTTTGCTCTCCATCACAAGAAGGGTACTCCGGGCGTTTATACCAGCAGAAGGAGTAAGTACTCTGTAGTAGTTCCCCTACTAATTAAAAATCAGTTCAAACCAAGTACTTTAAATCTCTTTTCCGGGTAACCAGGTCTCTTGCTTAAGCCCCATTTCTTTCACAAGTAATTTCACAGACATCAGATCCCAAGCATTCTTGAATAATTTATGGACTAGAGCGTAACAAATCTTTTTCATGAATATCTGTAACCTCCTACTAATAAATAATTAACTGTCTGCTCATTAACAGTGCTAAGAATAAAAAAGCATTAAATTTCACAACACAGGAATTTTTTTTAGTTTCATTGAGCTTCCTTACATATTTAAGGAATGCTAAGATTTGATATAGCAAGTGTTACAGTATTAAGAAATTCCAACTAATAACATGACCAATAAAATTTATTAAACATTATATTTACAACTATTTACATATCCTTCCATAGATTAATATTAAAATAGACAATATACAATTTAAGAATTTTCATTCAAAGGCATTTTGTTGGAAAAAATAGGCTCTATTACGAGACCACCATATAAGAGCAAAAGGGTTTTTTGTTTTACACAAAAATATTTTCAGTATAGTAAGTCATAGGTATGGCATTACAACAGCAGACTAATATGAAATATGATTTTGTAAATATTACAATTGTTTAGGTATCAGTTACTGAAGTAAAGAAGTTAAGAGTTCTGTGAAGCATGCAATACAGTTCAGTTTCAATTCTTTTACAGTTATGGTGATGAAACAAGCAGCTAAATCAAACACATGCCATACAAAAAAGAACTGCCAACCAGGAACACACTACACTTAATAAAAACTACAACTTTGGTCCAATAAAACATTAGACAAAAACAGTTTTACAGTTAAAATATCTATTTTATACAGGTTTGAACATTAATTACAAGACTATTTACATTTGCACAATATGTATAAAATAAATTATTTAAAAATGAAGACAATATTACACCTTTTTCCAAAAAGAAAACTGTACAGTAATTTACAAAATATAATAAGATTAATAGACTATTTTCCTCCAAGTCTTACATTTTCTTCCACAGGCTTTTTCATCACTTTTCTGTGGGAGTTCAACTGTTACTGAAGTTTCATAATACAAAGCTTTATAGCAGATTTAAGTATCTTTTGTTTTTTTGGTGGCTGTTTTAGTTATTAACAGCTTCCAGCGCTGTTAACTCGCCATGTTTCGTCATCTTTTTCAGCAATAAGCTCTAAAACTATAGGCAATTTTAAAATACAGATAATGGCATTTACTGTGAAACTGACTTTAAAATTAGCATCCATCTTCTGTGATTGAACAAGAGCCCGTGCTACACTTCTCTGAAGGAACACCTGAATTGTTGACAAAGGTAGTATTCCATAGAATTAAGTGCTCTGTCTTAAAAGAAAAATACTTTTGTGTATCACTGCACCTCAATTTCTAGTTGTCCAAGGGAAAGGGTGAGCTAGAAGATGCTAGTTGTCATATTGGCGTCAATTCAAAGTCATCATTAACATCAACAAGAGGAACGTAAAACTCCTGAATTTCATAAATGCTGATTGATTTGTATGTAGCAGGATCAAGTTCTTGTAGTTTAAGCTGCCACTCCAGTCTCTGTACCGCATTTAAAGCCGCTGCTTCATGCTGCTGCCTCATCAAAAGGCACGTCTATTTTAAAATTGAGAAAGAAGTTATTTCAATATTTGAAAAAATACTGCAACAAGTTTGAAAATAGAAGAAATATCTAGGAGCCTCTCTGGTGGTAGTAAGTAATTTCCCCACTATGTATTTAGAAATTTGCAGATTATTCCATTAAGCTATATAGCAACAAAGGTTTAGTTTTTTATATTGCTAGACCCTCCTATATGTTGCCCTTAAAACCTCTACAATGGCCCATGATACTGCATACAAATCTACTATTTATTCATCTCATCTTTGTAGTGACATTAGAGGGTTTTTTTTTAAAGTGGAAAGACAAAGAAGTGTACCTTTAATTTGTCAAACTTATCGTCAACATCCTGTAACCATGACATAAACTGTCTTGCATTAAATCGATCCCTCACTGATGTTTTGCTGTCATCAGCCTGCAAAAAAAATTTTATTCAAGCTGTAAGTTATTTGATGATTCAGTCTTAAACATACTTTAAAACATAAAACCTACTTTGTGGGACCTTCATAAACAATGTTTCAGCTGAAAAAATAAACTCTGAGTCGAAGTATCAAGGTATATATGAGCATATATGTTGACCACCACTTTCACTGTGAGCCAGCTGCTCACTAACAATGGGTATTTTCAGGTTCCCTCAAGCTATTTACTGTAATCTATTTTTGAAATGTAGAGTAGGAAGCTTAAAGATTTATGCCTTAAAGTCTTAATCAGTACAAGACAGATCGTTCCACAAAATTGCTATGTCTTTGTTCTCTTTAAAATTCAGTAACAAATTAAATGAACATTCCCTCGGGAAAAGCAGAAACATTAATACAGGAAAATTTAAGCAGCCTGACTTAACTGGTACACAAGTATTCAAAAGCAATAATAAAAAAATATTTTTACCATCAAAATCCCCAAAAGGAGATTAAAAAAAGTGAGCAGACATGTCTTAATGTCCTGCTCAATTAAATAATATTTTTTAAAAACCTAACTATTTAATAAGGATCTGGAATGTCACATCTGCCCATCATGAGAAACTAGATACTCTACAGAGTACAGACTACACCAATTTAACATTTAAATAATAATCACTAAATAGAACAAGCTGCTGTTACTTTTTTAGGAAAAAAAAAGACACTGTAGGAATTTGTACACTGTAGCAATGGGCAAGAACAGGAAAAAGACCTGCAAGGACTGAATCTCTAGAAAACAGCTGAGATTTCAGGTATCAAGGACAGCTGAACAGGTTGGTTCTAGAAAGAGCCCTCAACAACACTGATCTTGTAACCCTGAGCTGTAGGCATTTAGGTGAGCTGTGACCAGCTAACAGTCTGTTCACCAGAAATGGGGCATTTTTCCTCCCCCATCTTTGGTTTGGCCCATATGACTGCAGAGTACGGTTCTCAAGGTCTGTCCAACATGCGCAGCCATAAAGGCATGCTTCCAAAGACTCAGAAATCCCATAAAAACAGTTCCGAGGTGATAATCTTCCTGCAAAATAAACCAAATCTTTCCCAGCTACTTGCTCAAATACAAGAAAAATTTCATCAGAAACGTTTCTTCATTGTAGAACAAAACTAAGAGTTGCTAGTGGGGTAACAGGGAAGTGGCAGAATGCATTACAAGAGAACTGTTTCTTATGCATCTACATTCTTCCCATGAAGCAAATGTAAATCAAAGCATCAAGTTGGTAGTTTAAAACGTTGATTTCAATTATAATTAAAAATACATTTAATACTTTGCTGAACATTACGCGCAATATTATCATTTTCTAAGAAAAATTACCACAGACTGAAACACAAAGCTGTTGAGGTAGTGAGGGGGAAGGAGAGGCATTTTACTACTATTATAGTTATTACATAGATGGTCAAAAAAGCTCAATACTTGAGCGGGGAGGAACCCCCACAACAACTTCTCCCCCAATAAAGATTCCTTTTGTTTCACAGAATTCAAATATAGAATCAGCTTATTTAAAATCAATTGTAAAACGCTAACTATAAAAATGCAGTTATATGCATCACTCAGATGTATCTCAAATTTCTAAAAAGCTCAGGGCCTCTAAATTGGGGCAGCAAAAAAGCAAAGGACATTCTGAACTTCAGAACTAACAACGATGATATTTGGACTGTTAAAAGAAGAGAAAAAACTCATTTTTGTCCTATCAGTTAGATTTACTAAGGAAATTATTTAAAAATTTGTCAGTATAAAGCTTAAAGTGGGAGAACAATACGGTCTCCATAAAACTGCTATCCCCTGCTGAATCACCTCATTGTGCATAGCTCTAGTTCTTTAAATATGGGGGAAAATGTAATAACAGACTGAGGAAACACTGGAAGCTGTAATAATTCTATAAGGGCTCCAGAACTAAAGTAGAATTCCACATTTGTCAGAAATGTAGGTGTTTCATTTTAAAATGCCCAACATCCAATGCATCAACACTTTTATTACATCCGTAACATCAAATTTCTTCCTTGCATTTTGTGCTCCTCACAGTCACTGAAACAGGTTCTGAATGCTGTTTCCATTTTTGTTAGTTAGCAGTTCATAAAATACCGACACCATGAAATTATATTCTCTTAGAGATACTGCTGCAGTAAACCTCTGAGTGGTAGTCCATAAAAGGTAAGCAGATTATAAAGTATACTGCTCATTTTAGGTTTTAATCAGGAACTAAATACCAACATTGAACATGTAAATAACATGACGCATGTAAATAATATGGAGCTTGGGGTGATTTGAAAAAATAATTTCATCTGGTAGCGTTCAACATTTCATTGTTGGTCATCTGTTTTTTATGGAACAGTTCTAATGACTGCGGTATAGAGAGGAGAAAAGTATTATGTGGGTATCTCCACAAAACATTTCCAAATTTCATGAACCAATCTCATCACTTCACACACTACTGCATTCCGATTTTCTGGACTAGTGACAAAAATGATCTTATATTCTGATAATTTTTTTTTTGTTTTGTTTAAGCTATATTTGTAAGCTTCCAAAATATGTTCTGATTGAAATTTGATTTCATAAAGCCCAGCAGAGTAATGTTCTCTTTTTATCCTTCTCATAATTTCTGGAGGTGAAAGAAAACCAGACGTAGTACAAAACAGAAAACCAGTGTACATATACCCATATCCTCTTGTTATTGTATACCCAAATGAGGCCTAATCAAAGTAACAATCTATAATGTGCAAAATCCTAATTCCAGACAAATCAATGACGATTTCAGTATGGGAATAGAATTCTCTAAAAACACCCCTTTTGAATCAGGCTAGAAAGACCTTTTGGTTGAAATTCTGAAATACATCTCTTTACCTGAGCATCCAGAGGCACATTATAAACCTCGGCATCCAGCAGAACAGTGCAGGCACTGAATGGTAGTGTTTGATTAGCTAACGTTCTTGCTGCTCGATAATGAACACGTAGAACTTCTTGTTCGTTAGAAACAATAAGCTTTTCCTAATTGAATAAGATATCAACACATAAATATCCATTTCATTAATTAATTAATCAGTTTGATTCATAAAAACGTCCATTCATTCAAACATTTCTTCTTAGGGCTTACACTTTTGAACAGTGTGAGAAATGGGCTAGTGAAGGGAGGAACGGTTGTTCATCTAATCAAATCCAAAATTTCAATTTAATGATGCAGAGTGTTCCCTGAATGGCAGAACTGAAAACACCTTCTCCCCTGCCACCACCTTCGGCTGAACATCGTGCCCAGATTTTCCACTTTGTGCTGCTGCGGCAAGTTCTAGCTAATGACGAAGGTGAAAGATGAAAGGTATGAGGAGCATAGGGTTGGGATATAGGTTTGTGAGTCTTGACTGTATTAAGATTTTTGTCACAAGCTTGTCATGCCAGGCACATGGCAATGTGCCAAGCAAACAGAAGCAGAAATATAATTTGCAGGATAATTTAAATAATTTTAAATTTTTTTTTTTCTTTAAACAACATGCAGAAACTCCATAAATCCATAACTGAACAAAAATTCTTCTTGAACTGAGACAAGAAAATACAGCTTACTTGGCCAAACTTGACTTATAGTTGTATAAAGTGGATTTGATTTGAAGAACAGTCTATTTGAGCAAAATAACTAAAAATATGCAGAATTTTATAAGACATAAAACAACGTATGTGTATGTTTACTGCTCTGCAACATAATGACTCTAATTTTTATCAGAAGAAGAGAAGGTGGATTATAAAAAGCTTGGAAAACAGAAAAAGTAACATCTTTCCTTTGGTTACAACTAATTTCTTTTCAGTCAGAACTTGACTGAATTTGAACCATGTTTACATACTTTGTGCTTGTTATTTTACACCTAGCTTTACACTAAAATAACAAATTCAAGTAAAATCCCTCCCTCAACTGCTTTGTTAAGCCACACTGAAATCAGCTTAATCAAAAAACGACCACATCAGGTTTTAATGAGCCAGCTGCTTGTATAACTGTGTGGAAACCCTTAAGATACATTTTATGTGTCCACAAGCACTCTGGCTCACAATACTGACAAGATATCTAAATCTAGGCTGCCAAGGAAAAAGGTTTGGACAACCTAAAAATAAAGAACACTCTTAAACCAGGAATATTTTCTCAATTTCTGTGTTCAAATTCAGTGAAGCCTACAGATGTAGTTTTAACATAATTTTAGGCAGTTTTTGCAAGCAGAATATTGCAAATAATGTTTTCGTCTTAGAGCCACATGTGTCTTCCACCAATACAGCATTTACTCTTGCTTCAATTCTTTTAACTCAGTCAATTTGTTTCTGAAGTCTACAACCATTATTAACTTTGAAAACTAGAGTCTGCAGCTTTCTTCCCACTGCCCCTGGGAAAAATGTGGGCCACATCTTAGAGCAATTAACAGGAAAAAGCTGCTATCTTACTGACTTAAGTATTCTGCTAATAGTTGTCCAAACCATTTTTTTGTATTTACAAGTTTCTCCAATTCATAAATTTGGATAGAAGGCAGATTACTTCTAAAGCATTGTTAAATTGAGCAAAATATAGTCTATCCATTGAAAAAGAAAAAAACCCTAAAGCTTAAAGTTGGGAAATAAAAAAAATAAACTACTTTAGTCTTACCCTTTCAATACTGTGCTGTAAACGTAGTTTCATCCTTACAACCTCCTGTTGTTTAAATAGCTCCTTAAGTGGGTCCGACAGTGAGGGAGGTGGTGTAATCTGTGGAAAAAGTTTTATAAATAGTATAGTGAATATGTATTTAACATATGTTTAACATTGCCTGTATGATTTGAGCATTTATTTAAAAAAACATAAGCAAGGTATTTTTTAGGGAAAATACGAGCATTTTGTACATTTTACTAATTATGTGACTTCAATCCATTTGCAATAAAAGGTTTTAAGGATTCTTTACCATAAAGTTAATAAACCTGACTGAAATGGCATTTCAAACTGTTTAGTGCTTTTAACCAGTCATTTTCAGCACGCCATAGCTGTTCTTTAAAAGGGCTATACATTAGAAGATAGTAAAAATACAACTTGCTTTCAATTTTAAAGACTCTTTAAAGCACAGCAGTTCATTTTGAGAAGTTAAAAACCACCTAGCCAAATACAGGAGCAAAGTAAGAAAAAGAAAAATATTGCTAAAAAAAAAAGTCACTTGATATATTTGTACAGTGTCACTGGCATTTTGTATGGTACAAAAGATAACCAACCATATTCCAAATCTTACAATCATGCAGAACACAGACAAGTACAAAAAGTACACTAGAGCCCCAGGCAGTGGCTTGGAAAACTGTTTCCTCCTGTCAGTTATTCAAATAAGTTTTTTTAAAAGCTTATGCCTTTACCAAAAAAAAAAAAAAAAAAAGAAAAAAAAAAAATCGAATAGACTTGAGTTATCAACACTGTTATTGATTGGCTGTACTCTAAACATTTTGCATTTTTAGTCAGTTATAGTAAACAACCGGTATTACTGTCCTGACTGAGCTGTACGACAAACACTGAAAAGGCACCTGGAGCCCTCAGAGCAACTGCAGAAATCAGATTTTTCTTGAGAAGTAATTAATAAACATCTCGGGAGTTTTAAGGCTCCACCCAAAGTTTACTTTTCTCTATGCAAGTTCTGTCTGACAGTTCAGCATGGTTTTTAACAACTGCTAGATGTAAGAACATTGATATTGCTTTGGAAAGACTCATCAAAACTAAATGAAATACTGCTTACTACCACTGATGCTCAGAAACCACAGCTGAAATACATACCTGCAGGTATCATACTCTACCTTGTATCTAACACAAACACATAGACATAAATAATTCTATTCAATAATATGGATCCTGCAACTGTCAAGAAATAATAAATCCATTATGAAAATATGGACACACTGCGTTACTAGTATCAATCATGCACCTATACGCTCCAGTAACAAAATGATTTATTTACCAAAAGTTACTCAGTTATTGTTACCTTGGAAAATTATTTCAGGACAATTTTTTCCCCAACTGGAAGTTAGCCAATATCTTTGGAATTAAAGAACATATTGAATAGCTAATTGCAGTTCATTCCTTAAGTTATTATTTGGTATAAAATGACATTCAACTCCTTCACGTTTCAAACTACTAAGCAAGACACACTTCACTTCTCTCAATGAAAACGGTTTGGCTCCCAAACCAGTGAGTAACGTTTATGGCATATGCCGTTTTGTGTAAGTCATCACTATTGAAAACAAACAAACACAACAAAAAACCCCAAACCACAACACCTACTGGAATAATCTGTCTCAATCATAATGGATTCCAGGGTGTTTAAGTTCAGCCTGAGATATCCTGCAGTCTAATTTTGCCTGGAAACTTTGCATTCAGGGCACAGTACAACAGCGCTGTCATAGTCTTTCAATAAAACAAGACAAGATGCTTGTAGTAACACCAAGCCTTTATTTAATTAATTTTACTAACCCCAAAAAGATCTCTCAAAAATCTCAGTGCTTTTGTTAATAGAGAAGCACACAGCATAAGAAGCAAGACAAACAATCTGTCTGTAAATATTCTTTGAGTTTATGCAGCTAAGTTATCCAGAAAGAAAAATTTCAGCGCTGGCGAGCATCCATATCACCTGAATAATTTCAAATATTATTATACAACGTTATTCCTTTAAATTTATAGACCGCTTAATTTTGCAACAGGAATAAGAATCAACACCATAGGAAATAACTGGAAAGGACTTCATTATCTCGACAGCGAACTTGCGTGGACTTTTATTTGAACGTGTAAGAGAACTCTGCCTCTGTGAAGCTGCTGCGGCACCGCAGCTTTTATTAGAAGTCTTTTTCAGATCCCAGAACTGTTTTATTAGATTACTGCTTTTGCCGATCGGCCACATACACATTTCCTAACCAACCCCTAAGACGACAGTGACGGTTCCACCCCGCCCGGCAGCCCGCACGCCTCCGGAGCGGCGCCG
>NW_009186251.1:0-1592 GCF_000690835.1 Fulmarus glacialis
CCCCCCCCGCAACTTGGCATTTACTTTGGCTTAATGAAACTCAGCAGCATTTTTTTACAAGAGAGCTTGTTCTCCAGGAGTGTTTTGTTTGTTGGTTTTTTTTTTCCCCCCGCTTCCCTCCCCAGCTCTTATTATAATCCATTTTCTCTCCTTGTTTTTTCAATGAGATAAAATCATAATCCTCTCTTTGCAGCATCACAGAATAATAACATCATGCACATACAGAGAGCAACCCCTGTCTTATTGAGCTTTTTATTTCCCCAAAAATATATGCTTGTGGCCCTTTCTTAGAGGAGGGCAATATGAACCAAAGTGAAAGTTTGTGTGTGGTACGAACTTTACAAATAATTTGAAAGAAAATTAACCAGTTTGTATTAAACCAGTCATACTTCAGCCTTTGCCCAAAGCCATAGGAGGCAAGGCTGCTATTCTCAGACTCAAAAGTTGCGGCATTTAAAAATTCCATCATTTGGCTTTATGCTCTCAGGTGTCCAACACCTTAACTGTAAGGTAGAGACTTGGGACCCTTCTCAAACTAGAAGATGCTTGGTGCATGCTTTAAGGTAAAGGGATTTGAATTGTCTAAGAATTTATATCTTAATCCTAGCTTGATAGTGGAACACTGTGAAGGTCTCCCATCATTAGGGGTTGCTCCATTATGATGTTACTTTTTGAAATCCTAAAACTTTCTTCAACTTCTGCATCAATTGAATTACGTATCCACATACACATTGGATTATCTTTCCTACATAAGCAATTACTTGAGAAAAGAAAAAAATATTCCTGTAAAATGAAATACAAAACCCAGGAAAGACAAGTAGTTAAAAGGAATACCATTACAGATGTAGCTTCACTATTAAATTCTGATTTATTTGCTATTTTTCTACTGAACATAAGAAAAAAGGCATAAAAAAATGATATTTCATGATATATGAGAGGTCATAATTTCATGTGAGAGATAACCTTAATAGGTTAATTAGTTTGACAGCAAAAGAAATAAAATTTTAACTTCTCAAAATGCAGAAGAAATTTTTAGAATTTCTCCTTTATCTTGTTGTGGTTTAACCCCAGTCAGCAACTAAACTAAAGGTGAGACAGGGTGGTGGAGGGGGAGTTGTTTGGGGATTTTTTTAGTGAATTGCAGTGCAGGTGAAAAAGATTAGACTGACAGTTTGGGGATTGAACATTACTGGTAGCAATGGTAATTAATGTTGTTCTTGTCCTTCTGATCCATAAATTTAAATTACAATAAAAACAACTGATGCTTGGAAAAAGCACTATTTTCTGATGTAAATTTTGAAATGAAAGTCTTAGACAACACTTTTCAGTTGAGGTAAGAAACAAATGCTTCTAAAGTTCTGGAAATAAATAATTTAATAAAAGTGATTTTTTAATTTCAGTTTGGCATTTAAATACAAATAGTTCTTTTCAATGAATTTAAAGTTAAAATGTCATTTTGTTTTGGTTTGGCAATTAAAAAAAAGAAACAAAATGACATTTCAAAATGAAATAAAAATATCATTTTGAATCAATGTTAACATGAAAGGTCACTTTGTTTTCATAGTCAAAAAATCCCTCTGGAACCAAGTATT
>NW_009186251.1:1629-3086 GCF_000690835.1 Fulmarus glacialis
AATGTCTTATAAGAAAATGTAAATTATTTTATATGTATATGGATCAGTTTTGAAAATATTTGCATGTGAAACATGTTGTTGGGCTGTATCAAAAACATACCTTGTTTGAATTCTGTATCTCTGCTGTCTTGGAAATACTTCTCAGCTCTTTGCAGTTCCAGCTTTGTTAGAAATGTAGACCTAGGGCTTCTACATGTGACACTGGGCAGGCTGCTTCACCTTTCCGTGCCTGTTAAGTGATCCCACTCCTGTGAATGCCCTTCCATCTCTCCTGACTTCAAGTTCCCCTTGTGGGTGCCAGAACTCAGTGGAGTTGCACAAAGGCTGGTGTTACCTGTGTGGCAGGAAAGGTCCTTCCCTGTCATATAATGGTTGAACATGGTATGGAGAGAGATTGGGGGTCTCTTTCCTCTTAATCTCAATCCTACTATAAATTCATAGCTGTTGGACTTCATTTATGTGTGCAGTGATTCATCCCTCAGCTAGGGAATCTACAAAAAAAAAAAGATTATACTCAACTGTGGAAGAGTTCAAAAATAATGGGTTGCTCATTCAATGATTTTTTTTCTTGTTTCCTTTCCAAAAGGAGGTAGTCTCATACCTTGCTTTGCAGTGTACTCTTGCTTGTACTACAGAAATGTTTACCATTTTTCTCAGCTTTTACAAGCAATTACTGAAGATGCAATTTTGTGCTTAATGAGCAGCTGAGCACTGAACATTTAAAAAAAAAGCTTCCTCTCTCCAAATATTAATTAATCGTTCAAGTTAAAATATTTTAATCAAAGCATCCAATTTTAAACACCCTGACTTGAAATACTTTCCTCTTTTCAAAGGGTCAGATTATCTATTTTCTTTGAGGAGTCACATGCAGCATAGCATAAAGAAGCAAATAAGCCCAAGCAGACATGCAAGGTTTTCTTATTTGTTTTTGTATGCTCCTTTTACTATCTACACTGTCCAGTAGTTTTTCATATTAAGGTGTTATTAGTCTAGCACTAGCTGGAGACTGACCAGCTTTTCCCCTTCCACTGACTACTTGTTGTGGTTTAACCCCAGCCGGCAACTAAGCCCCACCCAGCCGCTCGCTCACTCCCCCCACAGTGGGATGGGGAGAGAATCAGAAGAGTAAAAGTGAGAAAACTCATGGGTTGAGATAAAGACAGTTCAATAGGTAAAGCAAAAGCTGCACATGCAAGCAAAGCAAAACAAGGAATCCATTCACTCCTTCCCATGGGCAGGCAGGTGTTCAGCCATCTCCAGGAAAGCAGGGCTCCATCACGCGTAACGGTGGCCTGGGAAGACAAACGTCATCACTCCGAACGTCCCCCCCCTTCCTCCTTCTTCCCCAAGTTTATATGCTGAGCATGACGTCATATGATATGGGATATCCCTGTGGTAAGTTGGGGTCAGCTGTCCCAGCCCCAGCCATGTCCCCTCTCAGCTTCTTGTGCCCCCCC
>NW_009186251.1:3142-8001 GCF_000690835.1 Fulmarus glacialis
CAGGAATGAAAACATCCCTGTGTTATCAACCCTGTTTCCAGCACAAATCCCAAACAGCCCCATACTAGTTACTGTGAAGAAAACTAGTTCTATCCCAGCCAAAACCAGCACGCTGCCATACAAAGCTGTTTCACTGGCAGTGTTTTCCTGTTAGTTTAACATCAGGCTAGGGCTGGCCATCTGCCTGTGCACCATTGCAGCAGGAACCTCCATCTTGTTGAGTCCCCCCTGCTACTATTGGGACTAACCTTGACATTAGAGCAGGTTGCTCAGGGCCTTGGTCCCTCGAGTTTTGATTATCTCCAAGAACAGGAATACTTTCTGCACCTCCTTTTCTGGGGTGATACAAATATTAACAAGTAATAGAGCAGGAATCAAGATACAACCTCTAGTGTCTATTTCTAGTTAATTAAAAGGGATATTTGGTGGAAACTTTTCCAGTTTAGGTTTTTTCAGAATATTCAATAAAAGATGATAAATTACTGTACTTCACAGTTTGCACTTGAAAAGAGAGAAAAGAAACACTAAGTTCATAAGTCTTTCATTCAAGGTCTTTTGGTATCTCTAGGAGCTTTTGAGTACTCTTTAGCATTTCTTGGTTGTCATTGAACTCAAGCAGTAGGTGTATGAAACCATTATTTTAAACATCAGAAGAAAAAATAGGTGTAGATAAATCAAATTGGATGATATGCTGCATTCGTATGGTGAATTTTGCAGAGAAAACAGACACAGAGCCACACAGGTGCTTACAGATTGACAGCTTTGCCAGTAAACAGTGATGAAAATGCAAGATATAGGAGAAATGAACTTGACACACTTGGTCTATCTTTAGCTAGATTCATAAAGTTAATCTCAAACAGGGAAACAAAAACCATAAATAGTGAACATGTGTTTCAACAAAAAAATAGACAAAAGAAATCTTTCGGTGTGCCCAACCACCCTGTTCAGATGAATAGCAGCTGGTGCTCCTGCCTGCTGCTAACTGTGGTGGATATATCCACCAGGGCAGGGGAAGTTGCTTTTCTCAAATGCATGCTTAGTATGGAGAGGCAGGAGCTTACCGAGCAGCTTTGCTACAGCAAGGAAAGCCTACAGTTCAGTAAGAAGTGTGCATATTTTCATGGGTACAGAAATTATAGCTGGTTTGGATACTGTGGGTTTTGGCAAGCGGATCCTTTAACAAGTACTAAATGTTCTCTCATTGTCCAGTTTGCATTAGTGTTTCTAAGAATGAAAAATGTTTTTTTTTTTTAATTCTAGTAAGTTTGAAGGCAATGCTATTAGCAATGTCAGCAACTAGAGAAATAGGGAGAAAGATGTGACTATGGCATGTAGTAATTCTTCACTGACATTGATGCGCCTGTTTTGCAAAGCTATAAACATGCAGTGGGCCAACATAGTTGCACAGTATGTTGTTTTCTACTTGTTTTTTCAGCCTTAGGTGCAACAGTACGACTCAGTGGTGTTTTTTTTTTTTTCTTACTTCACTGGAAACATTGAGAGCAAGTAATGTGGTGTCCCATGGCCTTATGTAGGGACGTTTCAGTTTACTTTCAACAAGCTTATTCTACCAGTCAGTCACTTTTAATCAAGATAACTTAAAAACATGCTAATAGTATTTCACAGTTGGATAATGACAACAATATGCTGAACGTGGTATCCCTAGGTCTCCAGATGTGTAGAATGAAATAAATTTGA
Organism: Fulmarus glacialis; assembly: GCF_000690835.1. Taxonomy (NCBI): domain Eukaryota; kingdom Metazoa; phylum Chordata; class Aves; order Procellariiformes; family Procellariidae; genus Fulmarus; species Fulmarus glacialis. The sequence goes on from NW_009186251.1 coordinate 4,841, forward strand.
TAGTCTCTCCCTGTAATTTTCCTATTAAGAATGAAAATACACCATAAGATTCAACTAGATGGGGGAGACATTAGTAAGATCTTTGAGTTGTTCTACTTATCCACTGAGCACTTCAAGCCATAAATAAATAAATAAAACAAACAAAAAAATATTCTGCTTGTCAGCCTCTGGGCAAAACTGCCTTATGTTGTTACAGCCCTGTAGGTAGTAATGCTAAAAAGTGTTAGTAGAAATACAAAAGTGAAAATACTTTAGAGTTTTTTTTCTTTTCTTTCCCTTTTATTCACACCTAAATTTTGCATTCATTTCATAGCTCTGTTTGAACAAGCCTGAGGGCTAAGATATTGATGAAAAGTTAATGTTGTGTATGTGTTATATATACATAAGGACATGCATAGATATATGTATGCTTTTGCTAGGGAACCTCTTGCATACTAAAATGTGCTCAAGTAGGGAAAACACTTCTTCCTATTTCCTTTTTTGTTTCTTGATACCTTCTTGAAATAAGGTGTATATATATAAAAATGCATCTTGAAGATCATAAATTTATAAGCAAGACACTGTAATTTTTTATATTTCATTGGCTATTACATTATACTCTAATAGATTCTCTCAGTGCTATCTAATCTTAGAACTGTACCATGCAGTAGTACCTCTATGAATTATTAATTCCTAAAAGGATCATATCAGAGCATTTTCAATGGGACAGTTAGAAAATAAAAGTGCAGTGCTGGGCAAAAAAGTGACTGCTTCAATGGGAGAAAAACTCCTAGCTAGTATAAAACCTATATGGTACTGTGTTATATTTGCCTTTTTCAGGATTTGTATGTGTGCATGTTCTGCCCTCAAAGGTTTGGTGTTTTCTACTTTTTTCTTTTTTCCTGTTTTTTTTGTTCTGTTAACTTCTCTGTGTTGCAGGATCTAAGTGTGCTTTCTATTTTGGTCTGTATTGTCAGCTGAATTCTAATAAAAAAAGTAATTGCAAAGTCAAAACTAGGAAGATAGTGACTTTTTTGGTAGTACTTGGGGCTGATATTATCCCAAATATCAATATTTTTATTAAGAGAAAAAGGATAAATATTGTTATGAAACCATCTGTAACTGCATAGTCTCTATTCTATCCACTAGAATTCAGCCTTCAGTTACGAGAAGCAGGCAGACTGCTGCCTTCTAGAAAAGCTCAACAGCATTTTTTTTCAAGGGATGAGCCATTGAACTTGCTTTACTGCTAATGTGTGCCACAGAATATGGTGTTTGCATTAGCAGTCTGGGGCTGGGTCTCAAGCCAGGGAATGATATTTAAATAGCTTTCCACAGTAAGGGAAGATAACTTGGTAACTGTACTGGAATGAGTGGGAAGTACTCACACGAAGCAGTGCTCCAGCTCTCTGTGAGAAGCTGTAGTGACAGTCAGCTGGTGAGATTAATTTGCATCTTTAACTGGCAAGGCTGTTTCTGAAGTGAACATCTGATCATAGCTTCAGATGTATGAGGGCATATTCTGTGTTGTATTTAAAGCACTGACTTCAGTCAGGTGAAAAATTCATCTGTGGCTTCCTCTTGGTTGTTTACATCCCATCTATACAGTCTAATGAGATTCTCCTGAAGGGTATATGCTTTGGACGTGTTATGTCTTCATTAGCTACAATTCTTTCAAGGGTTTTAATTTTTTATTGATCAAGGGGAGATTATATAATTTGATTTTAGTGTAATCTGTAAACTTAGGCCCATGGTGCAGAAACTGTAAAGCAAATTCAAAAATGTTCATATGTTTCAGTAGCTCTGCTTGGATCATGGTAGACAGAAAAAAGGTCTTGTGTGATGCATGACTATGCATTTGTAATATATGGCCATATGTTTGTAATGGATGTCATGCATATCTTTCAACACAAACAAAATAGTGCTCTGGGTTACAATTATATCAGTTAAGCATGTTTTTCTTGCTGCCTATTACTCTTTAAGCACCTAATAGGTTTTGCATATTTATCATACTGATGGTGCTTCATAGCAAGGCAGAAGCTCTAAACGCAGCTGCTTCTAGAGGATTTGGTGAAAGGCTCTCGTAGGGGCAAATATGCCAAATAACAAACTAATCTTTTTTTGTAGCTACATTATCAGTGTTTTCTGATACACTGTTTCCAGAGCTATTGAGTTTTCTTCCAGTTAAGAATTGTGTTGGAGTCAATGGGAACTTTGAGATGAGCAGTAAAGGACAGGCCCCACAGCTGCACAGCCCAGCAGGTGTGTGTTGCAAAGTCTCTAGGCTGCTCCAAGCTTGGCCAGCCTTGTCCCTCGTGAAAGCAGACAGAGGAATGCAGGCAGAATCCTGGGACCCCTCAGCTTCCCCCAGAGAACCCCACAGCAATTTAAGTTTTGCATTTCAGAAGTACTTAGACAGGAGACTACTCTTCAGTTGTTGGTTTCAGCCAAAGTTAGGCACTTAAACATCATTTTAGGGTTTGTGCATTAATGAATACTTATTGAATTTTTTTATGTATTTTACTGAACTTTTCCATTTCTAGTGTGTGAAAAACTGATAAGTTTCCCAAGAAGTTATAAAACTAACAGCTAAGAGGGACTATTGAACACTTCTTATATGTAGTAAAGAGACGACTACTCAATTAAACTTCTGACTTATGTGCTAGCACACCCAGGTTATTGGGCTCTTGTAAGTTTTTGCTAAGGAATATCTGTTACTGGTGGGGCAAAATTGTTCACATGAGTTCTGTTCATCCACCTTATTTTTAAGACTTTTCAGTACACTTATGTCTACTCTGAAAGTTACATCTTCCAAAGGAAAACATCTGAATGTGAGATAACAGACAGTGGCTGCAAAACCACTTGAAGCATTTGTCCTACATGCAGATTAGCTACACTCGATGCAGATCAGTAGGATATTTTAGTCACATAAACAGACGGAACATGAGTGATGCTTTTGAGCACCTGGTCACTTTACAGACTAATGTTTGGCACTGACAAACAGAAGTAGGTTAGGGCTTTGATGTAAATGCACAAATAGATCTGCAGCTTCTCACATCAACCTGCAATGATAACAAGCAGATGTTTTATGCTTGTGAAGATTATTACTGCAGGTTTAGGTAATATATTTACACTGGCAAAAATAATAATAAAATAGAATCATAATAAATAATAATAAAAAT
>NW_009186252.1:0-1944 GCF_000690835.1 Fulmarus glacialis
CCCTCTGTTTCCAGCTGAAAGCCTTCGCCTGAAACTTAAAAACCTCAGGGGTTTTAATCCATGGGTCGGGATTTCTCGCAGACTGGGTGATATTTTCTTATTTGATTTCTGGCGTGTGGTGTAAGTCGGTACAAAAAAACACATTATACATTTAAAGGCAGCCTTGTAATCAGATTGCTGTGAGATAATATCACGTAAAGCATTTAATCCTGCTTAGATGTAGCCAGCTGAGATAATTATGTACATTGGACCCGTAGGAAGCGAGTGGGGAAGGTGATGCAGAAAGCACATACGAAAATCCTTCTTTTCTGTTTGTACCCTGGAGGTGAATGAAATTATATATCTATTCCTTGGTATGATTGAAAAGCTGGCTGGGGGCCAGGCCTGAAATTACCCGTGGAAACAATAGCTGTCGATGAAAAGGTGGAGTTCGCCGCAAAGGCAATATAAACACACAGCCAAGCCCCGCAAAATGGAGACGGGCTCTGCTCGTCGGCTGGGAGGAGCCGGCTGGGGGGAAAAGGGGAAAGTTATCCCGTGGTTGGAGCTGGGTCTTGGGACACTGGGTGTGCTTGGCCCCAAACCCTGGCCTGGATGTGGGTGCCGGGATGCAGCCGGGGCTTTGCCCTCCCGGGGGGCTCCGGCAGCGGTGGGGTCCCTCCCCATCGCAGGCAGCGGCCGCTGAGCCCCCGTGGTAAAGCTGGCCCGGGTCTCTGCCCCCGTGAAATGGGGAGAACCCCTGGCCCGCAGCACAGAAGGGTGTACGCTCATGGTGAGCAGAGGGGAGGGGGGTTCTGGCTTTCCATCCTTTTGATGGGTGGCAGCCTTCGGAGCAGCACAGCAGTGCCTGGACCGGTTTGAAATGTCCTTTGAGCCCCTTACAAGTGTAATATTAAATTATTAAATTATCACCGTGAATGCTGGTGATTTCTCCCCCCCTACTAATTTTTCAGTAAAGCCTCACATATATAAAAACTTTAGATTCTTGGGTTTTCTCTTAAAATGGTAATAACTTTTTGCATTGGCTGGAGCAAGACTTCCTCTGTGACCCCCCTCCGTCCAAAAGCCTCAAACCCCAAAAGGTAAAGAGAAAGATCTTTTTCTGAGCAGTGCGTGTATGCGCTTTTGTGATGGGGTTTAAAAATAACCCAAAACCCGGTATAAGTTTGTGGCGTGCTTCCTGATGCTTTTGTGGATGCTCTGGGGTTTTGCAAGCCCTGCTAATGACGGAGGGTGACCTGAGTGCTTAGCTGAGAACTGGAAAATCCCCCGGTTCTTCACAGCCCCGGAGGTGGCTGCGTTTGGCAGCGGGCAAAGCTCGGAGGCGGTCTGGCGCTGCGTGTGCAAGCACGCGTGCCCCGGGTGTGGAGCTGGTGCTTGGAGAGCTTTGCCAAGCCAAGTTGCTGCGAAAAAGCCCAGCAATGCAGCGCCGGGTGTATTTTGCTGCTTTTCTTGTGCTTTTTTTTTTTCTTTCAGAGGCTGAACCACTGAGACACTTTCCTGCAGGACGCAATCGGGCAGTTAACGGCTGGCGAGAAGTCGGTGGAGGAGTCCAAGGGGAAACTCCTCTGCAACCAGGAGAGCTGCCCGGGACAAACGGCAGGTTGTGCTTATGACTAAGTGGCGGATGGAGAGGCTGCTGATAGCTCGGGTGTGCGGCACCGTACGCGTGTTTGCCGGAGGATTAGGGCTTTGGAGAGGGGATTATTTGGGGCTCTCAGTGTGTAATGCAAAGCGCTGGGCTTCTCCTTTCGGGGATGTGGCTGATCCATCCCACCTGGAGCTGCGGTGCAAGGAGAAACTGCCGTCCCCTTGGCAAATCCCACCTTCCTCCCTGCCTCCGTGCGATGCCAGGCGGCTCCCGGCGGGTGCCAGGGCGGCACGTGGCGGGCACGGAGGTTGGCACCAGGGCACGACGCCTGCTCGGCTGGTGCTCTTCCCACC
>NW_009186253.1:0-25179 GCF_000690835.1 Fulmarus glacialis
CTTGACAGCTGCTCCAGGCCCCGCCGCTGCTGGTCCCGCTCCCTGCCCGCCTCCTGCTATCCCTTCCCGGCTTCGCTTTGCAGAGCCTGCTCATCTCTCCCTGTGATAAAATGCGCCTGACAGTCAGATCCACCATTTCGTGGCACATGAACCCCGTCAGACTCCTGCAGCTGCCGGCTGTGTGCACCAACGATGCCAATGACCGGCAGCCCCCCTCGCCCCCGCCTGACCAGGCAGGGCTGGCGGTGCTTGCGGGGAGAAGCGCATCCCCAGGCACAGCCGCCCCGGTGAGCCCAGCCTGTGGTTTGTCCGGCCGGGGTCTCTGCTGCAGGAGGGAGAGCTGGCCTTCTCCGTGATAAACCCTGTGCCTCGGGGTTTATCCGGCAGCGCCTTCTGAAGTGGAAGGAATCCTATTCTAAGCGTTACGGATGCTACATGTTTTTATGTAACTGCCCCTAAAAGCCTGAGGATCTAATGAACAAATTTAGATTTGCTGGAAGGAGGGAGGGAGGGGGAAACTTTTTTTTCCCTCCCTGTTTCCTCTTCTCTCATTCCCTTCTCCCTTAAATGCAAAATTGAGCTCTGGCGGTCGGCTTGCAGATCTCCTGTAGCTGTATGAATACGGGAGTGGTGTAGTGCTTTCGCTTGCTGTTTCCTCTCCCTTCACATGAACTTGAGTTCCGTGGGTCGCAGCCCGTCCTGTGCTGGGCTGGCGGCAGCTTCCCTGCAGAGGCGTCGTTGGTATTTCGAGAGAGATGCTACAGAACTGCTCTGAAACGAGCTTTGACTGAGCTGCTTTTTGGGAGGGTGAAAAGATCGCTGTCGGATATTTAGATTTATTGTTTCACTTATTTTGAAACTCTGTTTTCCTTGTTTTGCCATTGCTAATTTTTAACTGAGCTCAGTGAAGCTGTTGGAAGCAGAACGCTGTGTAACTGGGAGTATGTGTCTATGTCTTTATCCCTCTTGGTTTGGCTGTGATATGATTCTCGATGTTTCAGAATGCTCATTACTGGTACGGTAATCTTAGTGCAGGATTTCAGAATAAAATGCAAATGATGTTTTGTCTAATAGTTTCTTAAATCGGAACAGATTTTGACACTAAGTTATGCTCTTGACTTGATGTGACTTGATTTGTCGTTGCTTGTTTTTAATGCATTTGATATTAAGTCCTGGTAAATCCTTTCAGGATATTATAGCGTTTCAAGAACTGGTACAAGCCCCAAGAACTGGTACAAGTATAAGCCCATCATTCATCATTTGGGCGTCTAATTATAGTTTGGCGCTTGCGGGCAAACACAAGACAGAATTTGGCTTCTGTGATGAACTTGGTTGACACTGGTGTTGTGAATATTTTTTAAATGGTTTCATAGTCAAAAAAGGGGGTCTTAATGCCGGCATTTATTTTTCCTGCATCTTGAGAAATGGATGTATGCTGAGGTTGTTTTGGAAGCTGTGTGTTTGTTTTCACATGATACTTCCAATGTAGAGCTACAAATTGCTTAGTGATGTAAGACTTTCCTGGTAACACAGTTGTTGTTGAAACATCCTTTTGGCAGCAGGACATCAACTGAGATGTTCGTTTTAGAATTTGTTACTGTACGGAAGAAGCAATTGGCTTTAGTCTATTACCGAATCTCAAACTTAACTCTGCTCCCTCTGTTATCAGTGAATAATTGCATGCAAAATGAAGTATTTTTAGGATCTCTCCATATTGTAACTTGGCCTGTGCATCTTGAAGTGTTAGTAAATTTTTTGAGGACTGTCCCAGACATACGTTCTCTGCTGCTGCCAAGTCTTGTGTGTAATAAAAGTAACACATAATTGAGCAACTGTTGTCAGGCAGTATCTGAAGTCCTGTCCGTTCAAAAATACTCAGATAAATTTGTATGGAATTGCTGTTGGTTTTTATCGTGAGCAGTTTTAGTAAAAGCTATCTTTGTCTTGGAATCAAAGCAAGTAGTATGCACGAGATCAGTGTCTTTTGTGTGGCGGTGGGTTTTTTTCCCCTTCCCTGAGCATCTCAATTTTTTATCTTTTTTCACAGGCAGTGTTTTGTGTCCTGAAGATCTTTTTGTTGTGAAATGTTATTCAAGGCTGAGATAGACCTGAATTTTCAGGGGTGTTGATTTGCACGACTCAACTGTTGATGTTAGGTAGATCTTCGATATGCAGCACTTGAGGCACTGGCCTAAAATTGCTTTAAGCAGTGTTATTGATACAATCCATGCTTGCTTGTCATAGCACAAGAACTTTATCAGATGAAGATTTACAGGTGTGTTTATTAATTCCTTATTTGTGTCATTAAGCTCTAAGGCAGCTATGTCTGTTAGTGAACTTAACTGTGCATAAATACACGAAACTGATAATGGATGGGACTCAGATACCAAACTTTGGGTGCTGATCAGCTCAGTGGGCTATCAGAGACTCGAGCAACTTCAGTGCTGTGGAACTGAATAATGGAGGTTAATATATGTGGAAAAATTGAATAAACTTTTTAAAACCACTTACCGAACAGAAAAAATGGTCCTTTTAGGGCACTGCAAACATTTCTGAGTAACATGTATGAAAAACAGGCTCTGACTTGGCTTTCTTCCTAGCTGTGTTTGTGGGCTCAAGCCACATGTTACGAGTGTCTTCTGCTAGATGAAAAGCTCTTTGAACTTGAAGGCCAGGGTTAGCTTTTTAGCAACGTAGTCTTTATTTTTTAGCGTTTGTCCAAACAACTTTGCTAAACAACAGCACATAAAGAGTGTTTGAAATACACGGTATCCGCTATTAGTTGATGGTGGTGTTGATCAGTGGTACTCTTATACTTTAATTTGGGAAAATTCCATGATAGATTCTGCTTTATTCTTTTTCCTCAGCTAACTATTTAGGATTCACTGTATCGCTGTTGTATTCCTTTTGGTTTTATGAGGGGGAACTAAACTATTTAGCTATCAAGATTATTGCCTGGAAAGGCAACTAAATATTGCAGTTGTATTATCACAGACTTTTAGGTCTCCCTGTGTGTTCCTTTAGTAATAAATACAAGAGTGTGAGTAGGTGGTCTAATTTGTCACAGTAGGAGAGTAAACAATCATTAACTCTAAGCATTACGAAGGAACGTATCAATAATGTTATATATAATGATTAGGTTATTTACTTACACGAACAAACCAAATGCCATAATGAAGGAATAACCAATTCTTCTTAATATTGCAAGAATCCAGAGTGATTCAGTTGTAGCAGACCTGAACTTGTTTCTACCAAAACCTTTTTTCTTCATATTTCTTGTAAGGCTTTTTGTTAAAGATAACGATTTAACCCATTTCAGTGAAATCTGGGCTCTTGTGCCTTGGACCACCGACTGCTATGATGTAAACCTCAGGGTGTTCATGCAAAGAACCTGAGTCTTGTGAACTTCCCGTGTTATTTTAGGTTGCGTAACTTCCATATTAGTAGAGAATGCAGCTTAATTGTCAGTAACCATAATGCTGTAAAGCATAACGTCATCCAATGAACTATTATTCTGGAGCTAATAGTTCTCTTCAGCTGTTTAAATTGTGCTACTTACTGTAGTTTTTAGTGCTGAGAACCTCTCAGTTAGTTTAGCAGCCGCAATGCCTGTATCCGTAGATTACACAGCAAGCTAAAAGCATAAGGCTTTAAGGAAAAATTGTGGCTCATTTTAGTAAGGAGAAAAAAAGCTCTTCATTCTCTCGCTGAATATTGTAGACTAGAAATTTCTGATAAAATACCCATTTTCAGACTGTATTTTTCTGTAGCATGCAGTCACCTGAGCATCTTTGAAGTACAGCAGAAACACGTAACTCGTAACAAAGGTCTAGGTGCCACTACTTCTTTGATGTAATGGTAGTAATGCTGCTGTATATTGTTCCCTTAAATGCGATAATAAAATGGGTAATTTTCTGGGTGAAGTGAAAGCACAAGTGAGGCGGAAACTCATTCAGTCGATACTGAAAATGAGACTTCAACTTTGTTCTTAGAAGTCATAATGGGAGGTAATCATTAGGTATACGCCACAGACATATGCAATTGGCACTCTAATGCAGTCTGTGACACAGGGGAATTTAATATCAATAACCCTCAGGAAACAACTGAGGAGTGATAAATTGGTATAAAAGAGCAACTGAAGTTGAAGTCACAGTAGGGGTGGAAAGAAAATAGAGAAATAGCCTGTACCCTTGCTATTCAGGTGGTAGAGGGAGGAAGAATGGCTGGTAGACTGTACTCAATAGGAGGGCTTGTGGATTTACCGTAGCAAGAAGGAAAGCTCAGCTTCATTCAGGAATGTTTAAAAAAATTTTTGGTATTCCCCCCCACATTTGTACGTCATGTTACTGTATTTCATGAACTAGAAAGGCTCAGCATTTCTGCAACGGCTTAAACATACAGGTTTATAATGATAAATGCACTTCTGAAATCATAAGCATTTCCCCCTTTCCTCCCCGCCCCCCAGTTATATGATCCTGCACTGGAATAGCCCTAAAATAAATATGTAATAGCATTTTAAAGTTCAAAACTATAGTAACCATTCTGGATGGTAGTTAATGGAAGTATAATTATATGTGCACCTAAAATTATTGAACTATCTATTAGATCTCACCCTCCCATGACTTGTCCATGTTCATAGATGAAAAAAGGTGAAAGCATTGTCTGCTTTTTTGACTTGGGTTTGTTTAGTCGCTAGCAAAGGTCAAGCTAATAGAAGATCATCTTTGCTTTAGTGAATTCGATGTTTTTCTTACCTAAAGTATTTTAAGGACTTCAGTGCACTCTAGTTCCAGATGTTCAGATGTTCACTTCTGCCAGTTCTGATTTCAGTTAGAATAAACGATAAAATGTGATTTAAAATATATATTACAGATGTTATGGAGCTTCATCTGTAACGCAGGTAGATTTTATACCAGCCTAGAGGAAATAGAACTGGATGCTGATAAGTAGATGCACAAAAAAGGAAATAAAGATCATAGCTCAGATTGTTTAATCTTGAGATGCTGCTGGACAGCATGAATTCTGCCTTGGAGCGTGATCTTACATCCCTCTTACGGTTTGGCCTCTGCCTAATAACTTGCTGAAGGCTGCTTGTGGATTTGGGTGTAGCTCTGGGGGTTGTTGCTTGTGTCTTACGATGCCAGAAGTTCAAGGCTTGTGGTGTGTATGAAAGCACGTGGAAACACTACCGCTCTGCTTATCCACTTGCCCGTTGTACTAACTGAGTGGTCACACCAGATATCTTTGTAATTTTGAAGCTTTTGCAACACAAAGCTCATCTTCCTTGGCTGGTTCTAGCCGTTCTAGGGATTCATTTGCTATTGGTAATGCCAACTGTGAAAAAGAACAAATCCCCCCTTCTTGAACTTTCTTTCCAAACCATACTTCACTACTGGGAGTATTAACCTATTTCTGGGTTGGGGGGTGTTGGTTTTGTTCCTCCCACCCCTCTCCACATGCCAAATGAAGAAATTGCTGGAACTGATGGGGAGCAGCTTCACAATGTGTACATTCACTGACAGCCAGGCAGATGACACTATATAGAGGAAAAAGGGTGTGCAAAAAAAGTGTCTATCAGTTTAATTAGGTGAGTTTCAAAACTGACTTCACAAACACTGATTTCAGGTAGTGCAGTTTAGCCTCCTGAGATATTTTAACATTTTCCATCTTAAATGCATCTTTAATGGCAGGTTTTCCCTGTCCACTCTCCTTGCGATCCAGAAGAGGTAAGGCTTGCCAGGTTGACCTGAGTCATCTCTGTTGTCATGTCTGTCAGCTTCTGAAAAATATTTATTCTTGTTATGACAAAGAAATGTCCTTTTAAGCTGTGGCAATTTCATCTTGGTGTATAATTTTTGTAAAGAGAAACTAGACAAACTTGTCATGCAAGATAAAAAGACAGGCAATCTCAACAGGAAAATCCTTTTAACTGAAGTGTGAAAAGCTTTTTTTTTTTTTTTAATGCTGAAAGAGAGCTCAGTTTTACTGCTTTTAACTAGTTTATTCTATCATCTTTGCTTCTAAGAGGACCAGCAAAGTTGGCAATACAGGACACTTCTGAATGTTATTAAAATTAATTCCTTTAGAAAAAACCACCATGTTTATTATCAACAGGAATATTTTTTCTTCCTGTAGTTTGGGAGAGGGAAAAGGAATCATCTTTGTTGGATGGTAGTCAATAGCTAGACATCTTCAGCTGTGGGATGCAGAGTTATCTGGTGCAGCCATCACAGTGGCATATCGATGCTCACTGTGGATCTAGCTTTAAAGGCAGAAGAGCTCATGCAATGGAAGTTATTCCTGTACATGGGCCATCCACAGCTGTAGTCAGTGTGTGATTTATGGCAGTAGCGACCTCCTTTCTATTTTTCCTAATGAGCAGAGATTAAGGATGTGGGTGTATGGAAATGGGACTGAGAGTGTGTCTCAATTAGATCAGGATGGGCCTCTCAGCCTTCGTACGTGAATATACAAACAATTTTTCTATTTTCAAGATTCCAATTTAAATATTGTCCGTGTTTGTCCAAGTATGCCACACGTGTATCCTTTTTATAAATAGAAGCAATCCCTACAAAATTGTTCAAACGACATGGGAACCCAGCTGGTTTGTTAGTAATGTAAACTACGGGATGCTACTGTTCAAAACAAATAGAACTGAAATTGAGAGGCAGATACATTTGATGACCTTGGAGGTGTGATTTTTGAGGTTCGTTACCTGGGACGTTTGCTAATTACACACTTAGATTTTTGTATAAACAACTGATTCTGTTACTAGGTGCTTCTTAGCTGAAATCAGCTGTAGGACCCTGTGACGTGGGGATCTATGTGGGACCTGTGAACGATGACCGGGAACAGGTTTCCTGTTCTTACTTTACTTAGTGTACAAGCTACAAGGAGACTTTTCAAGGCCTACAAAGGGCCTTGAGTTTTGCTTAACTTGCATTGGAAGATGTCTGGAATACAGCAATAAGGTGGTATAAGCCAATTTAGAGCATGAAATAGATGCATACTGGCGTGGGGAGAAGCATCTTAAAAGCTGAATCAGTGCTACACTTGTGTAACCAGTGCAAAAGTGGAACATTGATTTACTGTGCTTTGATTTTAGCCAGCAGACACAAGACTTGTCTCACTAACCCAAGAGTAATGTTCAATTTGGCTGCACTGTTACAGAGCTACTATTAGTTGATCATTTGTCCGTGGGAGCTGCTAAGGAAATTGAAAGGAAGAGGCATGGGGGTTGAAACAGTAATGCCGCAGTTTTTAATGGAAATTCTGTATTATTCTTTTGCAAAGAATACCCTAGATTGGAAAACCGTAGTCAGCCTAGATCTTATTTTACCATAGGAGAGGTGGTTTTGGGGATCCTTGCTTGGTGATTGCAATAATTAATTCATATGAGCACACCACAGCATAGTGTATACTCATAAAGGTTCAGCCAGTAATCTGTATCCAGAAAGAGGATTTAATTAGTCACTGATTATTCTTCTGCAATTACTAATGCAATTTAGCTGGAATTGCTTCAAAGCTGTCCGAAGTGCCTAAAACTCTGAGCTCTGAACCTATTATGCAGACATCAGTGGGTACTTGACTCTTTGATTTTTCTCAGGATGGAGATGATGGAATAAACTGTACAGTAACCCACACTTAGATATTGCAGTGGTTACCATGGTTTTCTGTTTGTGAAAGTGTAAACGCAGAATTTGTGGACTTCAAATGTGAAATTCTTATGAAATATCTGTACCCTGCTGCTGTGTGGTGAGATCATCCAGTAACAAAGGACAGTGGAATCAGGTGCAGAAAAAAAGACCTTTTGAATTTTAGATCTAAACACCAAAGCAGCTGTTTCCAGTGTACCTGCGCACCATTTGTTATGTACTTTAATATCGTGTCAAGTCACAGAATTAGGAAATGCTGCCCTTTGTGCAAGAGGACAACAAGCTCTGTGGAGCAAGGCAGGCAACATGAAGAAGGGAATACATGAAATACAGATTTTTGTCAAGCCGCATATAAAATGATGTCATTATTTTTTGATGAAGGGAGGCGTTCATAGAGGCTGCCTGCTCAGTAATTCCCATGGAAATAAGGTTTGTATATGCCACTTTGAAATGACTACTCTCCAGAAAACCCCTGTACGCACTCAGACTAAACTAATGGCAGAATATTCTTAAATGAACAAATTACTTTTTAAGTTGGAGCCTAACAAAGCAAACTTGAAACTTCTTAAATATATAAGGGCTTTCATAAATAAAGTCAGACAAAGCCTTACTCTCCCAGGATTCTTAAAACTAAATTGGCATTTACATTAGCTCCCTTTCATGTCTTCAGGGAAATAATCCAATGTAGTATCTATATCAACACAACTTAAATACAGTGCTGGGAATAAGGAAAGCTTGGACATTTCTATAAACAAGCATAATTTTAATTTAAACTAGGGTCAATCACAGAAATGCTTGAAAACGGAAGGGTTCAGCTTAAAACTTTTCTGCCTACTCTGATCGCAGTCGGCTGGGAGAGGCAGGTGTTTTCTTATGGAAAAACACTTCCTCTCCTCCTTTTCAGCCACTTCAGTTTCAAAAGTTATTTGGGATTATTTTCATTGTGTATAACTTCCCTTTCAATTTTTTCTCATGAGTGAGATCTCATTTTGCGTGTTTAGCTTTCTCTGAAGATTAATGTTTGCCCTAGCAGTAAGACTCTCCAGATGTGTTATGATCTAATAACGCTGAGCAGCAGTGGTTAACCCTTGTCTGCTGTCAGCAGCTTGCTGAACCACCTCCCGTGTTTTACCAAAACCCAGCATTTGATTATGTAGTTTCTTGGCTCCAAGCGGCAGGAGCCATTAGTTGTGTAGGTGGGTGTGCTCTCCCTCCACGGGGTTTGTGTCCGGCTTTGGGCTCAGGAACCGCTGCCCAGAGACTTCCCCCTGGAACCACACTGTTAACTTGGCTTCTCCTCCAACATCTCAGGGCACAACAGTGGAACAGGGACTTGGGGATGTCTGTATGATCATCTTCATGTGGTCAAACCTGTGACTTTGACCAGTAACTCTAGGTTCTTTTTTCTTTTTCTTTTTTTTTTTTTTTTTTTTAAATTATCATCTCACTTCTCCCTTGTATGGTGTGTAAGTCACACATCTATCTTTCCTCTTTGAAGATCTTGCTGCAACACTTGCCCTATTACCTGGCCGCATGGAAGCAAATTACTTTTCTAATGAGTTGCTCCTTGAATGTAGATTGAGGTTTGTGGTTTGAGTTGTCAATCTACGTTCATTTTTAGGGGTTGTACAGACATTAGCTCTGTCTTTGTGCTTTACAACTGTGGCTCACGAAGATCTCTAGGATGGTGTTGGGATTTGGTCTGGCAGGACTCATTTTCTTTGGGTATTACACGGCATGTAGCCCTGATGTTGTCTGAGCTAAAAATTATTAGCAAGACCCCAAAGGCATCAACTCTTCCCTGTATATGTGCATTTCTGATTAAAGAATCTTGTCTCCTTTCTTAACTGCTATTTAGGTGACAACTGGAATTCCCCATTCTCACACATTATGTTATTCTGGTCCATACCTCCAGATCAATACTGTTTCTTGCCTGCCTTCAGTTATAACTTCTGCAGCTGGCCTTGAACCAGGTTAAGTGCTTAAAACTGTTTGAGAAGCGTGCAGAACCTAGCGAAAACTGCTACAGGTAGAGCCGTAACAGTGAACAGGACGTGCATGCTAACCCTGTTATAATATAGCTATATATCAGTTATATAATAAAGTTAAAATTTAGTATCCTAATTCACAGGGTCATTACTTCTCATCATATTCTTTAACTCTATTTACACTGTATGCTAATTACTCTGCAAAGAACCAAGTACAAGCTTATGTAGCTTATGCAGCTCTAAAGAGAGATTTCATACTATGTGCATTTTAAAATAACATTGGACAAAGCAACAGCCTCTGTCTATAGTTTTTAACTCGATCAGTGCACAAGTAGGCTGGCTTTGCAGATGTCACATTTTGTGTAAATGGCTAACAAGTCTTTATGGCAAAAGCAATGAAAGCATCAACAGGCATTGGAATTTTTTTTCAAATGACCAAGTTTTGATAATTCTATAGGAAGAGTTATATAAAATGGCTGCTTCTTGATACATAGTATGAGTCAAACAGAAGGAGATAATGAAGCCACTGAATCTGATGAGGTAACTTCTAATTCATGTACGGAAGTTGTAGCATCTGCAGCAGCAAAGGGGATTAATATTTGCCACAGAAATTTCAAAGTGCAAAGGCAATGCAAGATTAAAATAACAGGACTTGCTGGGTGTGGCCATTAAATCAATGTGATTTTTTAAATTTTTTTTTTTTAGTTGTGGAAGAAAACTTCTAATCCATGTCGAGATGCAGAACTGTATCAGAAAATAAACTGCAAGGACCACCTCAGCTCCTCTCGGCAGAGCTCTGCTAAGAACGTACCCTCATCTTATGTAGTATACCCATTTTGAAACTTAAATTTTGAAATAAAAGCCAATCTATATGAGGAATGCTCTCCAGAAGCTGGGGAAGAGTGGAGGAGGACAGGCGGACACAGTTTTGTTTGTATTAGTGAGAGGGTTGGTTCCTTGAAACGGGATGGTTCTGGTTGTGTCATCTTGGTGTAGTTTCAGAAAATGGCATTTGACAGAGAAATCGCAATAATAATGAGATACAAGGTCTTACATGTGACAGTGAATTTGGCCCTGCTGCTGCTGCTAAACAGTGTTTTCAACAGGTTGGGAAACACCTGCTTTCCTTCTCTAATGGTTGAGCTGAAGAAGACTAGATAGAACATAGCACAGTGATCTTTTGTTTCACATTTGGGTCCTTTCTGGTAAGAAGCTTTGAGTGTGGTCAAAAGCCTTCATGGGACCCGTCCTGACTTACGCAGGACTACGTGTGATTCCCATTTGGGAGTTGCCCGGGAGACACCATTACTCAGTCAGAGGGCAAGGCCGTAAAAGACGCAGACCTGGGAAAATGTTCAGGTGTGTTTATGTATGTATATGTATTTTAAAATGATTTTGTGGTTAGGACTATTATTAGGGCTGCCTAGTGCCTGGGGTCAGGTCTTAATCCTGCAAAAAGCTTTCTGTACTGTCTCTGGCAAGTCGCTTAATCCTTCTTCTGCATTAAGTGCAACATTTTATCTGTGGCTGTTTCTTATACTGGTAGTTGGCTGGGGCAAAACTGTGCCGCTCCCTATGTTGATATCTGTGTCCCTTCTGGTCTCAAGCAGCATAACTTGTGAATTAGGTCTTCAGTGCTATCATCCCTCAAAGAGGGAAACTGAGGCAGAGAGGCACTGTACATCCGGAGTATTGGTGTTTAGAAGTTTTGCACATAGGTGCCAACTCCAGGCTAATGCCCTGTCAGCCCAGGACTCAATGGAGATCATTCTTTCAGGGAGGGCTTCTGAAGATACATGGTTTATTTTACAGTTTCTACTCCATCTAATGTCAGTTTGGGCCATCCTCAAATGCAAGGGAATGTCATGCAGCAAGACTGTTTTGTTTTTTAACACTTAAATCTGCATGAATGTATGAATATGGAGATACATGTGCTAAAGCTTCATTGTCTGTCTTTAAAAGTTTAATGGTAAAATTGTAGTCTTTAAACTTTCATTTGTATGTCATTCCACAATGGCTAATTACTTTTGCCAAATAATTTTTCTTGCATTGTATTACAAAGGCTAGTGGGATAGAGCTAAACATGGTATCTGTGGTTCGAGAACTGAAAAATTAATGATTCCTTCTCTGGCCTACTGTGTTTGATTTATAATTTATATCGATAAAATAGAAATGCACTTCTGAGCCAGCTATCGTCTCTATCTAGGTGGTTTTTTTCAGCTCTTCCCTTGGTGGATGTTGGGGGCTTGTGAATTTTAGGCCCTAGAGTCTCCTGAAGAAGGTGGTTGCCATACCCACGTTTTCTTCACCTATCATTTTCTTCAGACTCTTTATCCTTTGTAGTATCTGTCTCCAGGATTTGTGTTGACCCCAAACTGCATAGCTGCTGTAGGAGACCGCTGCCATGACCCTTGACTTTTAGCATAACCTGAGTGTGCCGTTTACCCTTTCAGAGGCACTTGACAGCAGAAGGAAATCATAGAATCATTAAGGTTGGAAAAGACCTCTAAGATCATCGAGTCCAAAAATGTAGAAGTACAGGGCTTTTTAAGTGCCATAAGCAACTACTTACAGCCACTCTCCATCTCAGGGAGAGACACGGGTCTGGACTAAATGCTAACCCCTTTACACAACACATCCCTCGCTTCCTATGTAACTTCTGAGTGATCTTTACAGTCACCCTGGGTCTTCCTGGGCTATCTGGCTGCCTCTTGTCTGGCTCGTATGCTGGGGTTTTTTGCTGTTCTCAGTCTCTCTCTTGACAGGTGACCTCCAGATCAGTCTGTCCAGGTGGATAAGGCCTTTTGCCCACACACAGGGTGATCCACTGCTTGTTTACCTTCTTCTGAAATGCCAGAGTAGAGAAAAGGGATTCAGGGTTATGAGGTGCCATTCAAAATCTAATCCCATCTGTTGAGCTGGGATGGCTTTTATGGGCCGATGCAACAATTCTTCTGTATTGAAACTGTAAGTGCTCTCAGTGGGTCACCGTCTTTATTGTGACTCACACACATTTGGTATCCTCTCCAAAGAGGCTGACCAACATTTGTATCTTCTTCCCCACTAAGAAGTTCTGTATTCTTAGTCTGAATTTACTTGATCCAGAAAAGTAAGCAGAGTTGGGTCTTGCCAACAGGGAAAGATATGTCTAGCATTTTGCCAGTTACATTGTCCCCTTCTGAACACAAGAGAGCCCGTTTAGTGGAGTGGAGTGATGCATTGGATCCTGCTTTTTTGTGATGAATATGCTTTATGCTTTTGTTTGCATCTTTGAGTGGCGTTACTTATTTTTGTTGCTTTAACTGCTTTGGAAATGAGGAAAAGCTATTTTGAGTGTAGTATCCACTTGGCATTAAAAAAGCGTCTCTTACTGCCAGTTTTCTTCTTAGTTCCCCTAGAAATACTTTTCTGTTGGGCTGCTTCTGCCATTGTGTATGTTGTGATATGTCTCCAAAACAGCATACTATGCATGCACGGATGGGTGGATGCCTGCATGTCTGATGAGGGATTGACTCCCTTGGGCATGCAAGTCCTGCCAACTCTTCAGTTAGAAAACTTAAGGTTTTAATATACATTCTGTCTTTTAGTCCCAGTTTGGCCTCTTCTTTTGGAAGACGTTTCTTTGGAGCAAGGAATGATGTACTGTGGTTTGGTGGGGTTTTTTTTTGTTGTTTTTTAAATAAAAAAGAGTATACAGTTATATTGAGATAGTTAATTAAACAGTCTGCATCTAATTCAGACTTCTCCCCTTAGTTCCCTTCTCACTCTTTCTTACCATGCCTGCTTAAATAACTTGACGAAGCTGTATAAGAATTACACAGATGGGATGAAGTCCATCTAAAGCTAGAACCTGATTCTGATCTCCTGACATGCCAATTAAAATCTTGCTGCAAAGTAATTATTCCTAGGTACTCAAGTGACCGCACGCTTGGTTTAAATCCCTTGGAGGGCTGTTGGTCCTCCTGGCTGATTGTGTTACTTCAGCTGCCTCTATGATCCTGCACGTCCTGGGCCATATCCTTCTGAAAGAGGACAGTCTGCTGCCCAAGGAGAAAATCCTGTTCCATAACTTAGAAGTGATGAGCTTTTCAAGAGAAAAAAGAATAACATTCTTCAACTTCCTCTTGGAAATGACTGAATCATTTTGGTTAAAGCCTTAAAGTGGGACAAATATTTTGCTTGAAGGGGAGAGCTAGCAGAAAGACTGCAGTCTAACAGTCAATTTGGCAAAAGTGATTTAGGATGGAAAATATCATGCAACATTGCTATATACTTGTGCACTTTCAGTGCCATCAACAGATATCTGAACACATGCCCATCAACTTTTCCAGCAGCTGCTAGTCTTTAGATGCTTCTCTTCACTCCTCAGTTTTCAAGTTGGGCTTTCTAATTTTCAGGAAGTACTGAGCCTACCCTCTGAAAGTCAGTCCTCTTAAATCTGCTTCTTCCATAGGGTGACAGTCTTAAAAAGGTCTTGTTTGCTCTTTGTTTTTTTGAGTTCAGAAGACAGTGATTCAAACTAAATTATCTCTTTTAGAAGACACTTCAGACAATTTACCAGTCTGCCCACATTTAATTGGTAGGGGACAGAATGGAAAGACAGGAGAATATAAGATACTCCTATTGTGAATTAATCTTGCAACAGGCAAGGATTTCTTTCATTTTAATGTTTAGACAAAGGAAACGTATCTATCTAAGGAAGACGTTGCAAAGCGGTAAGGGATGTTCTGATTTCCCATGGCAGTAACACAGAAGGGATTTTGTTTTTTCTCCAAGAATATAAAAACATTTGACTATCACTTCCCTGACTTTACCTGTGATATTTTGAAGGCTGTTGGAGGCAAGGTACATCAAGGGAGGCCTAGACTAACTCATTGCTGATTTTTACTCTGTGCTGCAGTAGCCTTGTCTGGGTCCACGTTCAGAAAGCAGAAACCTGTCAGAAGTCAGTAGATCTACACTGAATTTCCAAACTATTATTTGTATTTTACATGCAGATTAGCTTTCTTTTTGTGCTTATTTATATTGGAAATAGCTTTCTAAAAATATAATCAGTAAATGAACATAGAATGGCTGCTGCACAAGGCACGCTTAAAATGCAGTTATGTATTTGAAATCTAAAATGCTTTATTTCAAACTAAACAAAATAGAAAGAGAAAAAAATCAGAATCCCTGAGGGGAAAGTTCTGCGTGTTCAGGTCTCTTGTCGTAGCCTCTTTTATTTATAAATATAAAAAACGTTAAAACTGTTTGTGTTCTAGAGCTACAGCTAGTCCAATGTTCTTTGTCATTCTCCCACAATGTGACAATAATCCAAAAAGCATGCTTCCATGCGGATACTACAAGGTTTTAGGTGCATTATATTATAAATGTGTATCTGGAAATAAACTGCCAATCTCCATTTTTGGATGAGCCTTAAAGGAAGATTTGGGCACAATAAACCAGACTTGTTTAGTGACAGTTCAGCATCACTTCACTTGCCATGTATGATCACCCTATCAAGAACTGCATCCTGCTGAGATGACAGTTTGCTGGAAACTCTCCACAGATTCATTGGAAGTTGGCTGAGCCCCAGCTCCGCAAATTAGTGGTCAGAAGAGACTGTTTGTAGGGCACAACTCTATCCAATTTGTACTGTTGATTTGATTCTTTTTTTAATTAACACTTTAAAAAGTGTGTCAGCAGAGTGCCAAAAAGACAAGAAATAATCGGCTAAAGCATTTTATTGCAGCGTATGATGCTGTTCCATATTATCATGGGAACATGGCACTTAGATATGGCAACATTTTTTTCTGTTACTTTTGTTCATTTTGTGGTCAACAGCAATTTAAAATACTCTAAATAGTCTTCAAAACAAATTCTGGGGGTTTGCCCTTTTTTCTTTTTTTTCCTCCTGAAATCCTTCTCTCTTTTCCCTGAATTCCCTTAAAGTGCAGTATCTTAATGAATTTAAAGCCAACAAGTTAAATTTTTCTTCCCCTTTTTAAGAAAATGTTTTTCTGTAAGACCGCTTTCTGTGCGGTGTCTCTAGCTTAAAGAGGTGATTGGCAAGAATTATGTAAGGAAGTACAATACTCTGTAGTCCTTTGTAGATCCTGCGAGTACAGTCAGGATTAATAAAATCTGGCTAGCTGATTTTTGGTGAAATCATCTTTCTCCTTTTTTCTTTTTTTTAAACTGCTGCTTCCTCAGTGCTTTGTGTGAGACCTGTCACAACTCCATCCTTCCTTGCATCGCAAGGGTAGTGAATGTCAGGATGAAAGCTTAAAAGATCAGAGCTAGTGATGACAGCAGTTTTAAATGCACCCTTGCTTATGTTTCATGTTGTAACGTTTCGTATAGTGTTCCTAGTTTATGGCCTCAGATTTTGGAAATACTCCATGCAGGTAGATTGTGCCAGGTGCTGGAGCCATCAATATAAAGCAGGCTTGCTGTGTTAGGACCTCATACTGTTTACAGCCCTGCATAGAGCAGGTTGGGCAAATCCCCATTCAAAGCTCTCCCTTTACCCTACCCTACTGGGTTGACGTTGGTTGGCTGCCAGACGCCCACCCAGCCACTCTCTCACTCCTCCTCCTCAACAGGATGGGGAAGAAAATAAGGTGAAAAAGCTCGTGGGTTGAGATAAATACAGGGAGATCACTTACCGATCACCATCACAGACAAAACAGACTCAACTTGAGGAAAATTAATTTAATTTATTGCCAATTAAAATAGATTTGGATGGTGAGAGACAAAGACAAAAACTAAACACCTTCCCCCCAATACCCTTTTTCTGCAGGCTCAGCTTCATTCCTTTATTCCGAACTCCTCTGCCTCTTCCTGCCCCGCTGAGCGGCGCAGAGGGGATGGGGAATGGGGGGTTGTGGTCAATCCATAGCAGTCCCTCTCTGTCACTCCTTCCTCCTCACATGTTTACTCCAGCGTGGGCTCTCCACGGGCTGCAGTTCCCGTCAAGAGACCTGCTCCACATGGGCTTCTCTCCACCGACCACAATTCCTTCAGGAAATATCCACCTGCTCCAGCATGGGGATCCTCCACAGGCTGCAGGATGGGCATCTGCTCCAGCATAGCCCTCTCCACAGGCTGCAGCATGTGTATCTGCTCCAGCATAGCCCTCTCCACAGGCTGCAGCATGTGTATCTGCTCCAGCATAGCCCTCTCCACAGGCTGCAGCATGTGTATCTGCTCCAGCATAGCCCTCTCCACAGGCTGCAGCATGTGTATCTGCTCCAGCATAGCCCTCTCCACAGGCTGCAGCATGTGTATCTGCTCCAGCATAGCCCTCTCCACAGGCTGCAGCATGTGTATCTGCTCCAGCATAGCCCTCTCCACAGGCTGCAGCATGTGTATCTGCTCCAGCATAGCCCTCTCCACAGGCTGCAGCATGTGTATCTGCTCCAGCATAGCCCTCTCCACAGGCTGCAGCATGTGTATCTGCTCCAGCATAGCCCTCTCCACAGGCTGCAGCATGTGTATCTGCTCCAGCATAGCCCTCTCCACAGGCTGCAGCATGTGTATCTGCTCCAGCATAGCCCTCTCCACAGGCTGCAGCATGTGTATCTGCTCCAGCATAGCCCTCTCCACAGGCTGCAGCATGTGTATCTGCTCCAGGCCTCTCCTCACAGAGTGAGCCCCTGCAGCCCCACTGCCAGCAGCGGGGGTAAACCGAACCCCCACCAAAATAATAATTTCTACGTAGATGTTCCAACAGTTCTACATCTATATGAATCTTTACACACAGGAGAAGGAGACCGTGACAAAGCAATGATAGTGACAACAACGAAAGCCCTTTGGACCTTCATCATCCCCAGCTGCACCACCAAGGTCAGTCAAACAAGTTGGGAGGAAAATGGATTTAGTTAATTTTTCTCTGCATTTGAACTACTTGGTTTTTAGTAGCTCTTAACAAACACTCTTCAGCAAAATTATCTAATGTGAGAATGCAGCGATGGCTCACTCTGATTTATGAAATTCCTCAGAATTTCCATTGTGATTCTGTGAGTCATGTTAATGTGGCTTCTTCGGATGTGACTCAAGTGTCTTCCATTTGCATGGCTTCCTTAATAGCTTCTCTGTCATGGTCTGGGGGTTGTCGGAGTCCGAGCTGGGAGTTTCATTCAAGCGCAAGGCACAAACATACATCAGTTCTCCTGCATCTGCAAGCTGCTGGTGAAGACAAGACTGCTGGTGGAAAGGCTGCCGCTGCACCGGCTGTAAACTGTCCCCCCATAAGAGCTGGCTGCAGGTATTACTTACTTAACCTCAAAAGTCAACTGCATTCATTCTGACTGGCTGTTAAAAGCCTTGTCACTCTTGCTAACCTCACAGAAAACTCCCATGTTTTCTTTTGGTTTTAATGCCCGTTGAATGCTGGTTTTTGGTTACAGGGCTGAGATTTTTAGAACAAACTTTCCAGAGAATATCTGCCTCTCCTCTGGGGGCAAGAAAAGGTTTAAAGATGTGGAGACTGCATACACGATCATCCATATAGTAGAGGGACAAAATATGAAACATTTACCACAGTTTTCCAGGGATGTGTTTGGGTAACTTTGGCAGCTGTACCCTATCATTGGAGAGGAGAGTACACAGGAAGGGACAAGCAGGAATAATAATCTTCTGTCAATGTCAATAAAAGTGACTAGGGCAAAAGCTGTGTGAAAAATGGAGCTTCCAGAGCAGAAATACTAAAGCTTCAGCCTAGTTCACAGCTTTTTCATTTCCTACCCTGAAGCACTCCATCATAATTGCCTTTGTTCATACTACACCTGTCAAGAGATGACACCGTTACGCACTAAACTCGGTAGGTGTGACAGCAACGGAGGTGGCATGTATCCATCTTCCAGTGCTTGCCCTGGTCTGCTAGCTTTTTTTTTTCCTAATCTAGAGATAATGCCAAACAGTAATTTTTTAACTGTTTCCCCTTTGGCTAATCTTCCCAGTAACACAGTTGTAAATGATTTCTGTGTTCCTTGTACAGATGTACAAGCACGTCTTCTTGGCACTGTTTTTGCCTGATGCCAGGAGATCTGGTGGGACTGCCTGGAGCCGTCTGATCTGAATGCCCTGGGCAGGGTTAGGTACCAGTAGAGAAACTTGGCTGTAAAACCTATGGTATGCACGTAGGCACATGCTGAATGTTCACTGTGAACAGCTGATCCTTGCTTGTGGTGAGTTCACTGTGATATCAAGAAAGACCAACCATTGGACAGAGAAAGGAGTTACCAAGCTTGTTCTGAACATCTGTTTAGTGATAATTATTCAGCTGTTTTTCAGGGCCAAAGGTATGCAGAGGTAAGCACGTATTACCTATTGCTCCTAAGCCCTGCAGGGTTTACCTTCACTCACTAGTATGTTTTTAAACCTGACTAGTGCCTATAGCCAGATTCACCCTGTGTGCATAAATACCTGCTGAAAATACCTACTTCTTCACAAACACTGTATCATTCAGGAAACTAGAGGAAGTCTGTTATGGCATTCTGGACTTTTTGCAACACTTTTACTTGTTTTTAGCCTGGCTTCCTAAAGAAATGAGGCGTTACTATGTTCGTTTGTCTGTCCATCACTTCCATTCTGAATTTTTAAATCCATTACCCATTTCTATCAAGTTCAGTAAGGGCACTGAAACCTTTAAGATGATAAAAAAAAAATGGTGCCTAAGCATGGGAAAGAAACCATGAATTATAACCCTGTTGAGGAATAGCCTTCATGTGAACTCAACAGTTATATCTGGACAGATCTCCAAGTTTGCCATCCTCATTGGAAAACTGTTCAGCCAGGTCTCAGGTATGATTTCCCTTGTTTGCCTGCTAGGGGGGCATGAAGGGAAACTGGAAGAAGAGTTTCTTTAGAGTTATAAGATGATATTCTGAAAGAGGATGTAGAGGAGACTTTGATATATATTTATACAGAGGCAACATACAAAGGAAAAAATTGTAAAGAGTGTGAGCTGCGATTGCTGGGGTGGGGTTGATGTTACACAAGGACGCAGGATGCATATCCATGGGAAGCATTTGTTCATCTGCTCGTGAAATCTGTTGTTTCATCTTAATATAGAGGAGTTCTCAGATCACCTCCTTGTATAATTAGAAAAAACACATTGGGTGTAAACCCAATTGGCTGTCCTTCCTGGGCCCCTTTAAAAATACAGGAGAACTGCTTTTAATGCCTCTGTTTATTTTGGTACAGTATCCAGACTGCTGGAAATATGTTTATAGCACAGTCTAATGAGCTGAGGCTCCTCTCTAAGATTCCAGTGCCTCATGGCTGGATAGAAAAAGCTGATGCTCTCTAAATATGTATTTGTTTCAGACTCTGGCTTGCACTAACAGTTAATGCTATGAGAAACTGCCTGTTTAATGCCACCTAAGCTAAGCTTGAGCAGCAATTGTTCCTCAGCATATGACACAGAGTGATCCTAGTTACTGTGGCATTCATTTACTTCTGCAGTAGTCCGATTTATCAACACCTGGTCTATGTTGTGAACATCACCGATTATATTAGGTCATCTGTATTTAAGCTTGATGAGTTAATGGGAAACCATTTTAATTTGCTGTCTACCTGTGAAGCACTAATTCCAGGTCAACTTTGAAATCTGATTAATGTTTTAGATGCAGGAAACCCAAGTATATGAAAATAGTGTTATTTACATTGGACTGGAGTTATAACTCTGCTGTGAGTGCCAGGAGCAAATTTCAGTGAGGTATAAGCTGCTCTTTAGCACGCTGACAGGCTTTCTACGCACTTTAATGCAGTGGGTTTAATCTCTTATTCTTCACACTTCTCCTTTTCCAAAAGGAAGTGCATTTTGCCTCATGCTCAATGACTTATTAACTGGAAGACAGTTTTGGAAACTGCACTTTTTGATAGAAATATCAGCAGGGAGAAAGATATTGAAGCCTAAAATAAAATAGAAGTTTGTTCTGAAACACAAAAATTATGCTGAACATTGAACAGATAATCTTGATAGTGCAAGATTGGAGTTGTTTGGGTCAAACTTGCTGCTTGAAGTCACAGTTGGTTACCAAATGGTTTAAAAAACCACTTTGCTGCATCTGCTCTCCCTGCCCATGTGAATATCCTGTTGCCCCAGTTATTCATGGCTTGCAAGGGGTTGGTGCTCACGCTCCCTTTTCTCTCCAGGCTCAGACCATTGGGCTTTTCAGCTCTTTCTCCCTGAAATCGGATGATACTGAAAAGTTGGCATTCTCTTCCCTTGCTCTCCCAAATCTAAAAACCCACTGCAAAAGCTTTATTGCAATTGACAGTTTGCTGGTGGTGCAACTAGCGTAGATTAGAGTATGGAGAATTTTGCTTCAGTGCATGTTGGAAGGAACCGAACGGCAATGTTTTCCAGTGTGCCTCTGAAAAGTGCCTATCTTATGTTCACTTTTAAATCTCATGCAGTCAAAAAGCTAATATCAGTAATGAACTCTTAAGCCTGGCTGGAGAAGAGAATTGATTTGGGGTATAGAATAACTTTTCTGTCAGTGTTTTGGCCAGCCCTGCTTAATATGAGTAGTAGTTAAATCCTTCTGAATTTCAACAGAATGTAGGCATTTTAAATGATTTACAGGTTTTTGAAAACACTATTATCATACCATGACAGCATTTTAATGAACTACTTTTTTGAATTACAACTGAAACTAATATCTGCTGGAGTAGTAGCTCTTTCGGTACGTAGGAGAATTGTTGCCAGGAATATATTGAATATTTGAAGCCCAAATTGGATGTAGTGAGTCTAGTTGGCTCATTCAATAACTTGTTAGCAAAGCATAAAAATCCTACTGGAGCAAACTCATCCTTTGCTTTCGAAGAACATTCCTGTTCTTTATTAACAGGTTGAAGATTGTTTAAGCAGTTTTGTTTTTTGGGGAGGGAATGTCCTTGTGTGTGCATGCTAGTTGCCTTTAATGGACCACTGTCCGGTTGGGGCTTTACAGTGATTAGCTGTATGGTGCAAAGGGTTTGTGTTCTTTGCTATACTCCTTACTTCCCTTTTTACATGCTGAAATTACTTAGAGAGCAGCAGCTTCTCCGAGGCACAGCCAGATGGCTGGGCACCCTGCATCACTTGCTGAAAGGGAGGGTAGTGTTGCGTAGAGATGACTCATAGGCACCTTAAACTTATTCTATTATAAGCAGAAATTGCAGCTCCCTGAAACAGCCAAACATGGCCCTTGTGTACCAAGTTCCACTTCAGGCTTCTGGCCTTTTCTGAGCACCTGGCAATGCACAAGGCTGTTGTCTCATGCTGGGGTGCACTGGACTATCCCTGCTGTTCACTTAAGTGGTTTTTGCTTAAGCAGGTGAGGCCCAAATGAACACTTTTTTGGGAAAAGTGATTGGGAAGCACTGGGTATTTAATCTGTGCTCTTTTAATGAGCTAACAAGCAGTGCTATTCCTCACACCAGTTGTTTTTGCTGGCTTATAGGACAAACCTACATAGGAGGGAGGAGGAGCGAGAGGTAAGGTGAATCTGAGTGCTTTGGTCACTGTTCTAGGTCTTCATTGGGCATTGGCAGTTTCAGAAATGTGCTCAGGGGGCTGGCAGGGAGATTTTGCTCCCCAGGAATGATCCTGAGAGACCTTTCTTTGAAGTCCTTGGGCAGCAAGAGAGAGAGCCTATCCTGTTGCATCCTGTTTTGTTTCTGGGGAGAAATATGATCCAGAGTGACCAGAGACAGGTGGACTGTGTCAGAGGTCCAAAAGAAGAGGCTAATCAAAATTCAGATCCTAAGGCTTAAACATTTTTTACACATGCCAAGCTATATAAAAAGCCTGTCCTGTATTAGCTATTTTAAAACACATTAGAAAAATTAAGTGACTCTCATGCATCTGTTGCTGACTTCAGTTCTTTCTCCATACAAGCAATTTTATTGATTTAAGGAAGTGCAAAGGAGTATTTGGAATTTTAGTGGAACTGATGTGTTTCTTTGTATCATCCTGAAAGAATTATGAAGTCTTGAATAAGCAAATAATGCAAAGGACTGAAGTTGTCATGATATTTAATACAAAGAAGAGATCTAATTACAATATGGTTTTTTTGCATGCCTGGTCCGTCACTGAACAGCAAATGTATACAGAAGAAATTAATTTTTTTTTACATATTTGGCCTATTTTCTTGCATCTGTAGTACAACAAAGAAAACTTAAGTGATAAACTGCACTACAGTGATTACCAGTCTCATTGCTCTGGCTGTGTGAACAACTAATCTTCTTAAGTGGGTGCTAGTATGGATGCAGACCAGGACTGGGGATTTCTGTGTTGTGAATTGCAGCTTCTTCAATCACTAGCGTGTACTGCGTGATTTTTATATTATAGTTACAAAATTTGAAAATGCACATCCTCAAAAAGTTACGTTCTTAATGAAGAATGCAATTTACTTGGCTGGAAGTTTGTCTGTTCTTCTATCTGCTTTGTGGTGAAAGGGAGTAAGTACTTGGCCTTGATAAACTCTTGTGCCAAGCGTTCTTTTGAAAACGACAAAAAAAAATCATGGCCCATAGCTATTTTCAGCAGGGCCTTGTTTGGACTTCAAATTAAATAATTGCTCTCTATGGATGGAAAACATGTGGTTTTTCTTCTCCCATGTATACTGTCTTGCTTCCTCAGTGCTTCAGTGTTACACTAAAATCTTAAGAGCCAGGATGCTGTTGGGTTAATCAGTGAAAATGGTTTTCATTGATCGCTGTGGAAAGAAAAGAACCAACTGGTTTAATTAAGCCAATGCCATGTATATCTAGAAGAGTGACTATTGATCTGCATGTTTTTAATTAAAATAAAGAGCTTGCAGTTTTTGTAAAACCTTGGCTCCTCACTCACTGGTTTGGGTAGGGCCTCACCAGTTGCCAGTGTGCCCTACAAAGCACCTTCCATTGGCAGGCCCTCAAACTGCGACGCCTGGGACTGGCACGCGGGCACAGGGGAGCAGAATACAGAGCTCCAGCTGGGGCTCAGGGACAACAATGGCATGAAGTGACACTGTAATTTTCTGCTGTTCATTCCTCCATTTGAGTAGCAGCTTGTCTGGAAATCAGATAACTAAAGCTGTAGGAAGCCACTATTTGTTCTACATAATACTTTTTAAACAAATACTTTCAGAAGGGGAACCCTTCCCTCTGACATTCATAACTCATGAGAAGCCTGGGAGACAGGAGCTGCAAGGTATGATTTAACGTCTCTTTTTACTGTTTTTAGCTTCTCTGTTTTGCTCTGTCAAAGTAGAACCGCTCACCTGTCCAAACTGGAGCTTCCTATGTTGACACCAAGGCTTGCATTAGAAGTAGAAAGCTGCCCAGCTTTGGACTGCTGGAATAAAAAAATAGTTGTAATGTAGTCCTGTTAAAAGCAAGTACTTTCAGATGCTTCTCAAGCCCTCAGTTAGTCTTTCCTGTCTCTTAAACTTGCTTTCCTCACTTCCATGTGAAAAGCTTCCAAAAGTAGGAAATTGAACAAATAAAATATAGATTATTCTTCTAATCTTTCCTGGCCACTTTGGATGCTATGTGAATAGGAGGAAAGACATGGCAAAGCAAGACTTAAAGCAGTAAAATGGGTAACAACCTGAGCATGTTGAAGACAGAAGCAAGGACTGAAATTCCTAAAAACTGTAACAGTTGTTGAATGTTGTTTAATGATTGGCAGAAGCTGCCTTACCCTGTGCTGCTTCTGAAAAACGTACCATACCTTCTCCCCTATTGTGGCCCTTTACTCCTTTTGTGTGCCAGCACTAGTCTTCCCGTGGCAAAGTAGTGCTGGTTTTCATCCAGATGCGTTTCCCCGATTCGGTTTGCTATGTAACCAGTAGCAAAGAGGGCTGGACTGCTCTCTCTGCAGTTGCCACTGGTGTAGGCATAAAGTTTTTGTGAAACTATGCCCTGAGCCTCCCTTGTGCATGAAATCACTGTTTTGTCATTTAAATTACAGGTTGCAGTGGCAAGCTACCTTAATCGTAATTATCCCCAACGCTTCCATTGTAAGACCTTAGTTTTTAATTCTGTGAAACTAGCCATTTGGGTCAACAAATATGCTTCACGCTGAGGGATTTTATGTGTGCTTAGGCTAAACCAGAATGATGTTAAGAAAAAATGTTTTGCCTATCGGAAACTTCAAGTTCAGGAGTGTAAACCTTAGGGAGTTGAAATGGGACAAGAGATTGGCTTTTGTGCTAGGCTTTTTTCTGTCATGATGAAGATCTTCCTAAACTTGGCCAAGTTTTTAAATCTCTACAAAGAGCAGTGGGGTTTATGTTCAGTGGCTGATCGCTACAGTCTCTTAATGCTTCACCCTCACGGAGCATGGTCTGCTGCCCGGGGAGCTCTGCTATCCACAGCGGGTCTGCCCTGTCCCGAGGAGGCAACTCTGCGCACTGTGGAGGAGACGTGGGGCAGGGAGAGCACTTCTCTTATGTGGCTCTTCACCCAGGCTTTGGGTCTTGCTACCATCAGAAACGAGAGCAGAAACATTTCCTCATGTGTTTTCTCAATGCTTCTATGGTGGGCAGTCAAGGAGCAAGGCGGGGGGGGAAGGGAAA